>NC_141786.1:9120998-9420998 GCF_054643075.1 Acanthaster planci | reverse complement strand
CTGATTCCAAATGACGTCACAGTTCTGTACTCTTTTCAGAGAGTTACGACAAGGTGCAAGTTTGATAAAGGACAACTACGTGTAGTTAACTAGTAGCTGATTTGTGACTTTACACTGATCCAATAGTAGTAGAGATAGGAGAGTTCCGGATCACACCCCTTTTTTCACCGTTTTTATCAAAAACCCTTGGGTACCTATACAACCAAAAAATCTCAGGGAATCTCTTAAAAATCTAAAATTCTAGATTTTGTCACTTTTCCCTGGGTACCTCATCAACCCCCTAAAATAAGGGTGCAAATATTATACATTTGTGTCAAAATCTCTTTTATTTGCCACTCGAACCTTTTGACCAGCCGGTGCCGCTCGTTCTCACTCGCCCGAAAAAATAAATGGAAGATCAAACTAGAAACGTGAACAAAGATATGATTATATTGCAACCGCCTTAAGTAAATGCTCTTTGTATAAATGGAAGAACAAACTGGAAACTTGAATTGTTATTTTTGCAAAGACGTTATTAGTTCTCGGAGCTTGACGGACTGTTTAGATTGCTCTCGTTGTTTTGCTTCTAAAAATTTATATAACTGCGTCGAATGTAAGTTGTGTAAGAATTGTCGCCATTGTAAAGATTGCGTTAGATGTAAGGGTTGCGTCATTAGCATCAATTGTGGTAGATGTAAAGATTGCGTAGATTGTTTTGATTCGTATGACTGTAGTTATTCAACCGCGTTAAATGATTGCGAGGACTGTCACAATTGTAACAGTTGTATCAAGTGTTTTGGTTGTATCGATTGTACTTGTTGCGTAAATTGTGTAGAGTTGCATGGGTATAATTATGTAGCGCGTGTAGATGGTAAGTTTAAAAAGCTGAGACCTGTGCGAAAGGGGGAATTATTACCCATTTCAGCTACTAAACTTGACTCAGTTCTATATAAAAGTGGGTTCATTATTGAATATGACACAGATCTAAAATTTATATTTTAAATAAAAATGATAAAAAATTTAAAAAACCTTATTATAAATAGAACATGTATATCGTCTCAAATGATCACAAACGTCTAAATGACGGCAACAAGAACCCAAAGATTACTTATGGCCCCTTTGACCCTAAAAACCTAGTCATTTTAAGGCCTACAAAGAATTCTTCTAAGATTCTCTATTCCCACGATGGAGAACAGAAACGATTGTTAATTAGGCTCGAAGACCCTTGTTATGGTATAAACCCGGTTTACAAATATGGTACTAAGGAACCTACTGACCAAAAACAAATTTGTTATCAACTGTCTCCCAATACTGAATCGCTGCTATTACGTATAAATGAGGCGGTTTACAGGCATTTTGAAGAATTAACGGACGAAGCCCTGGAAGACCTTCCCGTGATTACGCGTAACTCTTTTAAGGTGTCTCAGAGATTAGACGACATACCCGATCAAATTAATTACTTAGTTAAACCGGCTTTTACCGATAAAAGTAGGATGTATGTTAAGATCGCCTATGACGCCACTTTGGTGGATAAGTCATTTAAAGAAATCGATCACGCTCTTTTTGCTAACAAGAAATGCGAAGCGATATCTTTGATCTCTCCTAAGGACATCTATCATGGAGCCCACGGTTCTCTGTCTTGCGGTGCGAGCGTTAGGTATAGGGTCATATCGGCTATGCTAACGGTTGAAGAAAAACCTTATCTTTTGGACGCGTTTGAGTAAAAGCGAGTTGCTTCTCAATTTAACCTCGGTTTCCCCGGGGTTAAATTTTTTTTACTTTAAATAAATAAACTTTATATAAAATGACTGATGCGGAGCTTTGCCATTTACTTAATCTAAAAGAGGTTCACATAATCGGAGCAAGAGCAAAAGATCTCGCTACTTGCGATCACCAAATAGTTGAAATAGACGAAAGATATGTGTGTAAACATTGTAATAAAGTTTTTGGGTGGATCGCCCGTTTTGGCGCTGCAGAAGTGGGAGATCGGTATTACAAGCATCACGTTTGGAAAAAACCCAAGCCGCCAAAATCGAGAAAAACGTTGCAGAAGTATAATATCTGTTTTCAGAACGGCGAAGCGGGTGAAATAGAGTATCGATTGAATCAGGCTTTAAACGGTAAGATTTCTCGGGGTAAACCGTTGGAGGCTTTAATTGCAGTCTGTTATCAAGACGTCACTGGGGAAACCGAATCTAAAGTTAAAGAACTTTTTGGTGCCTCAGATAGGCACTGGGAAAACGCTATGGAGAAGTTTAAAAATAGTTTAATTTAAAAATGGAAATGCATACGTTTTATTTGACTGAACATCCTCAAACGTTTGAATTAAAAAACGAGATTAACAACATTAAAGGCGATAAAGTAGTCCGGGTCAAAAACATTCAGTTTGAAGCTGAATATTTATACGTAACACAAGACACCGACATTCAATGGGATACAAATTTGGGCAGAAACGAAAAAAGAAGAAAAGAGACGGCCCCAAAACTTATTTTGACGGGAATGAAAGAACCTATATATGCTTTACTAGTTCCAAGTTTGGCTCAACCGTTGCTCGAGTCGCAAAGAGGAAGCATCGTGGTGTCTACCGGGTATTACGGAATCGACTGGTTTGATTTTATTTTAAACGCCATCCCTGGTGTAAGTTTTAAGGTGCACTCGGAATCAAAAAGGGTGACCTTAACCATTACAGATCCCAATCTCAAATTGCGGCTCAATAGAGAGGTGGCTAACTTGCTAAACTTACCCGAAAACAAACTTTCGCCCAACGTTATTTATATAGGTGAGTATAACTCAACTCCTATGTTTATTCACTGCCAGCAATTGGAGCACTCTGTAAATTTTTATAACGGAAAGTCTTCTAACCTGCTCGGCGTTATCCCTTATGAATCAACGAATAAAACACCTAAAAAGCTATTATCTCGGAACATCAGTGAGTTGACCTTTTCTTTGAGAAACGAGCGAGATGAACTCTTGAACAACGTCGGTAAGATTTTGATTGAATTAGATATCTATTAATAAAATGGAGAAAGATATTGAGACGCATACATTTCACTTGACTAATAATCCACAGACATTTAAACTAAAAAACGAGATTAAAAACGAAAAAGGGAGCAAACGTATCTGCGCCAAAAACATTCAGCTAGAAAAAAAGTTTTTTAACATTATGAGAGAGACAGAGATTGAGTGGGGGGTAAAAGAATTATCTAACGAACCCGGTGATGATGGATCAATCAATCAAGCCTTGGTGCAAAAATATAGTGATCTATATATAGGTGAAAAATATGAAATTGAAAAACCAAGTTTACAATTAATAGATGTTTTTTTTGGATTTTATTTTGCGACTCAAAATTTTTTAAGAAACATACAAAAATACACTTTAAATTGGGAATATAATGTTAGACGAATAAAAGTATATAAAGCACACTTGTTATCTATAATAAGTGTAATAAAAGACAAATTTACTGATTTTTCTTCTTTTTATTTTGGTGTATATTATAAGCCTTTATATTTTAATCTATTATCTAATGATAGTTTACGACAAGAAATGGAAAAAAAAGTTAAACCTTCTTGACAGCGGTTCTTATGAAGACGAGCTTTTTGTAATACAAATGCTAGATGACTTTTTTTACCCAAGAATGATTACTGAAATAGATGTAAGTTTGATCATTTCTTTGTCTTTTCAAACGACACTAGCGGGCATTATACACGCCCTCAATCAAATTTTTGATAGATTAGACTATGCAAACCATCTAAAGGGCGGGCCACCACCGACAACTGAAGAGAAACAATTGTTCATTTGGGATACTACGTCTTCTACTGTACAATCTATTTTAAAAGGCCAAGCAAAACCCATATTTAACCAACTTTACACAAAGCAAGCGTTTGAGTCCATAAGTATCTCTGGATTGACTGGTAGCATCACCTTAGAACCCGGGTATTACGGAATCGACTGGTTTGATTTTATTTTAAACGCCATTCCGGGCGTGAGTTTTAAAGTATACGAAAAGTCAAAATCGGTGACTTTAGTCATTTTTGACCCTTATTTAAAACTAAAACTAAACACGCCCGTGGGTCAATTGCTCGGCCTGCCTTCTGTTGAATTACAAAACTTTTTTATATACAAAGGTAAATATGACATCGATAGTATCAAATATCTGTTTATACACTGCGAGCAGCTCGATCCAAATTATAACTTTTATGACGGGAAGTCTTCAACTGTACTCAGCACCAGAGACACAGCTCTGTGCAATTTAGAGGTAAACCCAACCTGTAAAAGGCTCGTAGATCGGAACATAGACGAACTCACCTTTTCTTTAAAAAACGACAAAGGTAGGTTGGTAAGCGGTGAAGGAGATGGAATTTTGCTCGAGGTGAATATCGTTTAAAAACTCTTAATTATAAGATGACGACTAACATATATCCTGATTTGACCGAACAAGCGGAGACAAAGGTTTACAGGCTAAGAAAGATCGAAGAAATTAAATCTCAAATCCAAAGAGAACGCGACGCGAGGGAAAATAGTTATAAAAAGATCAAACGACTCTTAACCGCGCTCGGGTACGTAGAATATGGCGTGGAAGCACTAGGTGCCACATCGGCAGCCGTAGGCATTCCTGCCATTTTGGGAGTGATCACTGGTCCCGTCGGGCTCGTGATGGAAGGAATCGCTATCGGTGCGTTTGGCGCTTATGCGATTCTAAAGTACGCCTCCCGTAGACTCACCCACAAAACTAAAAAACACGATCAAATTCGAATGTTGGCAGACGCTAAATTAAATACCATCGAAGAATACGTATCTCACGCGATTGAAGACGGCGACATATCCCAGGAAGAATTTGCCCTTATTTTATCCGAGCTGAAAACGTTTAACGAGATGAAAGAAAAGATTAGATCGCGTACGTCTACAAAATTGGAAGAAACTAAAGCTCACAGCGAGCAAGAATTTGAACGTCGAGTCAACGAAAGAGCAGAAGCGCTAGCGGCGGTTTTAAAAAAAGATCTTATGAAAAAACTTGGCGAATAAGTTTTACAAAGTCGGTTGGGTACGAAGAGAAACCACCCGCGTACCAAAACTTGACCCTTCCAACGGCACCTGTAAAAGACTGGTGAAGATTATTTTTAAAAATCTTTTAAAATAAATGGGAGGTAATTTTAGTAGTTTAAATATTTTAGTAAACAAAGACAATGCCTTTACAGCCGAGTTTCCAAATTTAACACACGCGTATAAACTACCAAAAGTAACCACGGACGAAGTGGTAGAACGCTGGAACTCAGATCCGTTGACATTTTATCAAAATCAATTTAATTTTGCGGTCTATTGCGCGACAACGGCCTGCGGTGTGGTTTCTGATTTACTGTCTAGTCACGACCCATATGTCTCGGCTTTATTTAATTTTCACTTGTATTATACCGTACGAAAAATATTTTATGACTGCGTGATGCCCATTCCGAGCGACGACGTATTTGACGTGATTAACAATAATTATGACCATCGGAAGTTTACCGACACGTGCCTTTTATACGGAGTTGACCCAGATATGAACTTTAGGCAAAAAGTTGATCTTTATACAAATGGTCTTGGTATCGCTTATTATTTTGATCGGGTCGGTTTGATAGACACGGGTGTTAGACAGTGGTTACCCGTACCAGGAAACGATTATAATCCAAAATTAGATGCGGATGAGGTAGACAAAGACTGGACCGCAACAAATTTAGGTCTCGGGCTAGGCGCTACAAAGCCTAACCTTTCTTTTGTGCACAAAGTCATGCAACTCGGTTACTCTAAGGTTGACTCCGGCGTAACGGCACAATACGTAGTAGAATATATTTTGCAAGATCCAAAGGTTGCGACTATCGGATGGTGGGGTTTTATTCCTAAAAAGTCGCGGTTGACTGACGTGGGAATCACCAAGGTAAACGAATCAATTCGAGCTTACGTCTACGCATTACTAGGGGCTATTATGATCGTAGAATCTTTAATTAATTCGGGCCCTGATCTCGAACAGTCGATCGACCAATATCAAGATTCGCTACAGTACGCAAAAACGCCTTTAAACTTCGTAGTTGCCCCAGGTTTGTACCTGGTGCCCTCAGATATGGACTTACGCGTCGGAACGTTTGAGGGGTATAACAATAATTTACAAGTCGCGACTGAGGATATGAAGACTGGATACGTACCGAGTTTAAATAACGGAGCGAGTTTAAAAGCTGACTTTAATGAAGAAGCGATTCAACCAGAAGTGTTACCGAGGAAGCCAACTGTAAAGCCGGTTTTTAGTAAGCCTTTAGACGCACACAACGAAGAGAAACTATCATTAACCATCGGAGCCGTTGCAGTGGGTGTTGTCGGGTTTATGTTGTATAAAATTTTAACTTAAACGAAGCGAGAACGTTTTGAATTAGAGCAAAAGAGAATATTCCCTCCTAAATCTAGGAAGGAATATTTTTCTCTTTTTGGTCCTTTTTATCCATTCTTTTGTACGTACGTCAAAAGCAAAACACCCGCGCCCACGAACAAGGTCCAAACGTGTTCTGCCACCCATCCGACCGCTTTACTCGCCACGTTAAAAATCCAACTCAAAATGCTGCCGATGACCCCGGACAAAGCTCCTAAAGCGCTCAACCCAAGTTTCTTTAATACGTTTGCCAGGTTCCACAGTTGACGTTTGATCCAATCGGTAACTCCACCTTTGGAAGGAGGAGCTGGCGTTGGTTCAGGCGTTGGTTTGATCGCTCCGCTCGTTCCAACAGCTCTGACGCTGGCAACTATACTACTAACGATGGTACTTATCGCTAAACTAATGGCCGTTAAAATGCTCGCGATCGTGACGCCTTGTTCTCTAAATAAAATATTAATTCGTTCGCGTAAAGTCAAATCTTTACCTAGAGCCGTTTGGATCGTTTCTTTTAAATTTTAAGTTGGTTTCTAAATCCCGAGGTTAAATTTTTTCGTTGGGCGTTTAATGCTTCTAACTCATTGTAAAGATTTCTGAGACTTTTAAGTCCTAATTCTTTTGAGTCTTGCGTGATATCTGGTTCCTTTAATGCATCTTCAATTATCCGAATATTTTCTTTTACACTCGCGATCTTAGCTTCTACAAGTTTTAATTGTCCTCTTATTGTTTGTAAGCTTTGGTCGAGTCCTCTAATCTCTCTGAGAGTAAATTCTGAATTTGCATCTTCTGGGTCTAAGTTATGAGACTGTTGTGCTATTTCTTGAAGTTGATCGAGTGGCTCATCGAGTTGGTCTATAGATCCGTCTTCACTCGTGATCTTTTCTAGATTTTCTGAAACAGCTTTTGCCTCTTCAATTAATTGAAATGCAGGGTTTTTGTAGCCTTCTAACCCTAAAGTGTGTCTAATAAAATCTACGCCTCCTTCTTTTTCTAAGCTAGACAACGCAAGAAACCGTCGTCCACTTTTATCTATTATTGTTTTAGTCAGGCGGATTTCTTTGCCGTTATGGGTTGCATAGAGTCTTCCTTTTGAATCAAGGTGAAATATATTTGTATTTCCACTTCCATTTTCTACTTTCAACCCAGTTTCTCTTTCAATCTCATCATAAAAGTTTCTCATCTTAGCGTTGATTTCTGATATATCTCTACTCTTTGCTTCTAGATCTGGTGGCACTTTAAAGTCAATCTCTCTTTCAACAAGACTCGTTTCTTGTAGCCTTGTATCAAGGGTATCGTACTGTTGTAATTCTTCTTGTTCACGTTCTTGACCCATGTCGTCCATTTCAAATCCCCCTTCATCCATTTAAAATAAGAAAACTTAACTCGGACTGCCCATAGGAAATGTTGAGGGTAGAATACCCTGCGCTACCAACCAACCTTGGGTAGCCAATGCGCCGCTGGACAAAGCGGTTAATTTTAATGCATCTTCGGCAGACAACTTATTGAAATCCGGTGGTTTAATTTTAAATAGCTTACTCGACAGCATGGCGTATCCGAGTGAGATTCCTGAAACAACTGCGCCGTGGTAAACCGTATTGGCGATTCCGTTTACGTCGATTGATTTAGCGTTACTCATATTTAATAATAAGGAACTTTTATTCCATATCTAAAATTGGTTCTTGTTTGGGAATAGTCAAGCTTTGCTTTGGCTGAGCGCTAATTTGTCGTGAACTGCTCGACTTGTTTCTCCAAATTAAGTAGATCACAACCCCCGCAACCCCCAACGAACCGAGTATCAAGCTTCTGTTCTCTGTAACCGTTTGATAGATCTTATTTTGGTTACTCTCTTCACCGTTAGCTTCGTCCGCTAATTTCATCTTAACGAGTTGTTGCTTCATCTTCTTGTTATGTTCCGCTAACTTCTTACCTTGTTCTACACGCTTTGGATTTTTAGCTTTAGTACTCCTTTCAGTCGTAGTTTCTTCTACTCGCTTAGTTACCGTCTGAATTTGGTTGCTCGAGTTCGCTTCGTTGTTGCTCGCTGGTGTTGGGTTCACTTCGTTTGTTGACATCCTCTTTTATAATAACAGAACTTTTGTTAAACTCCAGGTGTTTTGTTGTAATCAGCATTGTTGTAAGTGGAGAAAGATAAACTCCATATTTATAACAGACCTCTGTAAGTAGTCTACCCATAGTTTGACTGATAATCGGATCGTCGTTGAGATCTTTAGTAAGCGCTTCTTCGGACTTTAAGTTGACGTTGAATCCGAGTAGATCGATCGGGGTGGCTATTCCTAGTAGACGAGAGTACAAACTTAAAATCGAGTGACCAAGGGTTTTGACAATTTCTTTGCCAAACTTAACTTCGTAGAGGTTAAACAGCTTTTCTTGTTCTTTTGGTGGCAGAGCTACAATTTCTTTTATCGAGTATTCTTTTCCGAGATACTTCTTGCTTTCGCCCGAGGCAGCTATCGCGCATAGGCGGTCCTTTACGTTTGATTCGCTGCTCGCTTCGCTTCGCTCGGTGAATATGCTTTTTATGTCGTCCATTTTAATAATAAGTACTCTTTAAATTTGTTGTAAGTATACTTTAGTCGTATGTACTCGTAGGTGTAGTAGGTCAGGTTAACCGCAATAACTAATTGAATAACTAGTTGAACGTATTGTAGCATTGTTGCTTATTTACTATAACTAAATTAAATTTTATTATAGCACAGCTGGCGTAACTAGTTAATCAACAAAGTAAAGCAAATTAATAACATACCTATTATTTAGTTACAACTGGGCTGAGTAACTTGCGGGTGGTTCGGTATTTAACACCAACTTACTAAATTTCACGTCACGTAGGTGTCTTTTGATTTCTTCTCTCTTTTCGTCTGGCACAACGTCGTTTTCGTCTAAACACTGATCAAATGAATTACGATCCTTACAGTGAAATATTGCCGTCCAGGCGGTATTTTCTCTGAAGTCTTTTAAAACAGAATTATACTTTTGTGTGAGTAGCCAGCAGCTGTGGAGGTAATGTCGACCCGAGAACGCCATCTTAGACAAAGCACAAACTGAACCACTCTTAGACTTCTTACGATACTTAATAAACTGATCGGCCGCACAATCGTCGATAATAAATAATGTATTTACACCATCGAATACTCTCTGATAAAGTTCTATCGCCTCATTTAATTCTAGTCTTTCTCGATCCAGGTCACAAAGATAGACATTTTCATCGGTGTACACCCACAGTCGTTCTAAATACGTTTTATTCTTAAATAGCGTCGGGCATATGATCACGATAGCTTCAAAGGTGAATCGGTATTCTGTCTCTAAAAGATTTAAGATCCAGTTAGTCTTCCCCGACCCCGTCTTGCCCACGATTAAGGCACAGTGGGGATTCTTAAACATCTGGTTCTCGCTACGCTCGTACTCCCTCTGGTCGTTCTCACTTCGTTCCACTCGCTCGTTTTCGCTTTGGTTCATTTAATTTTAATAAACTAAACTTTTGAAGTTTCCATCTTCCACCGTTAGTTGAGAATCCATTACCAAGAACACGTACATCGTCAACGGCCCCGCGGTTTCGGCCGTTCGTTCCATCTGTATAGATATGTCTCCTCCTCCGCCTAGAGGTCTGCCCGATCCGTGAGCAGAATTGTCGTCAGAACTTCGGAAGTCTAGCCATAGACCGTACTTGTCTTTTAGATAGTCGGCTAGATCTACTCCCAACAAAGATAAGTCCGAGACGACCCCTCTAGCCAATTCTTTATCCGAGTCTCCGAAATACTTTATAACTTCGTTCCAATGTTGATATTCAAACAGACCCTGCGAGTACAATTGATTTGGTTTTCCTTCGACTGTGACGACCGTTTTAGTGATGTGTGGATTATAAAATTTTTGCGGATCTTTGATCGCCGGGTCTCTGAATAAAATCAACACCCCTTTTAGGCTTCTAATACTCTGGTCTATGCTTATATTCCATAGCGTATCTGACTTGTTTACCGCTTGCTTCTTCCACGAGTGAATCCGGTCAAAAAGGTAATACATCGTCTTCTTGTTTCTCAAGGTTTGGGCCAAGTCTCGGTTGGTGACTACCTCGTATCCCAGGGTCAGATCTGAAATTTGATATTCAGCCGCGGTATCTGACGAATTAACCACTTTGTCGTGTCCGTTAAAAGTTAGTTGATACGTTAGAGGCTCTTTAAACCACGAAGGATAAAATGGAGCGTGATCTGTCAACATAGGCGTGTCTAGTGGAATCGCGTACCTGTTTTTAAAAGCGTCGGCAATTGCTTTGTCCTTACCATCGTTTGCGGCAGCTTTAGCATCGCTAGCTCCTAGACGTAACTTAGCTACATTTTCTTTCTCTAGTCCAAAATACGCCATATTTTTGGTCTGTGACAGGGGCAACCAATTGTCCTTGAAATTGTGAAATACGTCCGCGTCATAGTAACTTACGATTTTATTTCCCTGGAGACTTATATTTATTTCTGACACCAAGTTTCTCGCCACGTTGTTATAGACCGTCCTGTTGTCATCCGAGGCACCGTCGAGATCGAGTTTAAAGGCGAGCTTTGCAGTACCGGGTACCATGACTTCGTCCATACCTAAGGAGGGGAATTTTACGTTTAACGTGTGACCCGCGTCTATCGTACTCGGGTTGTGCGTAATGGTGACTTCGCGCCGCTCACCTTTGATCGCGCGAGGAACTTTAAGTCTGCGACTCGGGTTAAGCTTTTTGGTGTACATCTTACTTTTAATATATACGATTCTTATTTTATCATTTTAAAAAGAAAAGAAAACACGACTAACGTTAAACCCGCTGCAAAAAACAGATCTTCATATTTTTCACCTTCTAACATATGGGCGATTTCGTCGATCTTTAGCTGAGTTTCTACCTGTTCGGTTTGAATCTCGATTAATTTATCTTTAACTCGCTTTGCTTCGTCCTCCCTTCGGTCGTCCATCACTATTTAATTTAACCTTATTTTAAAAATGGCTAGTGTTTTAATGATGGTTGGAGGAGCGATAGTAAACGCCTTAGCATTTACAGGCTCAAAGTTTTTATTTAGCAGTTTATCAAAAAATAATGTTGACGAAGAACGAAAGCGTCACGACCTCGCGTTAGAGCAACTGGCGCAAGCAAAACAAGAGTGGGAACAAAAACGCGTACACATGCTAGACTTTTTGAACGAACGAATGCGACAAGAACGCGCGAGTCAGCAAACATTTGTAAACGTGGACGAAGCGTTGCGGGCTTATTCAGAATTAACCGGTAAGAGTATTACCCCGTTACCACCATAGCCTACTTTTTCCGATTTTTACGAGCCTTCCGAAGATCAAAAAATTTGCGAGTTTGTTTGGATTATAGGTGGAACTGCGATAGTCGGGTTGTTGGCTTACCGGTACTCGCTCAGCTCGTAACTCATACGCTTAAATTTAAAAACTAGTATTTTTAAAATGGACCAAACTTTTAAAAAACTATTTTACAGTCCACAGGGTTACTGGCGAGGAAAAAGTGCTGTCGATCGTCTACACGAAAAGACCGGTGCAGACAAATCGGTTATTAGGAAGTGGCTAAAAAAGCAGGCCGTTTGGCAAATATATTTACTCGCACCAAATTACGTACCCAGACCTACAATGTTGCAATCAGAATCGGTCGAACCTAATTACGCGCATCAAATGGACATACTTTATTTACCCTGGGACCGAGTTAAAAGAAAAACATTTAAGTACGCTTTGACCGTGGTAGACGTGGGTTCGCGGTATAAAGAAGCAGAACCGTTGACCAGTAAAACCGCCGAACAAGTTAGCGAGGCAATAAAGAAAATTTACGAGCGAGCGAAGCGAGCTGCGACCAAAGGGAGTAACGGGCGATCACCTTTGACGTGGCCCAAATTCGTAATGGTAGACTCGGGATCTGAATTCAAAGGCGAGTTCAAACGGTTAATGACAAAAAATAAAGTACAAATTCAAGTGGGTGAACCTGGGGTACACAGATCTCAAGGAATCGTGGAAAGGTTTAACCGCACTTTAGACGAAAGGTTATTTGGCCACCAATACGCTCAAGAAATGTTAAACGTGGGTGTGCGTAACGTGAAATGGGTAGAACGTTTGCCCCAGGTCGTGAAATCGTTAAACGAGGAAAAAACGCGTTTAATCGATGCCGTTCCTGCAGAAGCCGTCAAATCAGACCGAGTGAGCCAAATACCGAGTACACCTGTAAGAACTACCCAAAGAGAACTTCCTCCAAGTGTATTAGTTAGGTACCTCTATTACTCGGGCGAGCAAGAGGGTGGCACCGTCAGAAGGGCAACAGATCCGATATGGTCCGTGGACGTCTACCAAATTGAAAAGCGAACTAGTCAATTTAAACGGGTGAAAGGCAAGAGAGTCAAAACGGGCCCAACATTGTACTACCTATTAAACGGCCCGAATAGGAGTTTCGTCAAAGAGGAACTTCAGGTAGTACCCGAGGATACCGAATTACCGGAGTAGTTTATGTCCTTATGCCCGTAAGCTAACGTATCGATTCCGTTCGGCAATATGTAACGCTTTGTGTCCAACGGCGACAAACTAAGTTTATTTTGTGAAATGGTGAACACCCGATGTTTATCCGATCTAAATAGTTGTTGTTTATTGAAATGAGAAACCCTTTCAAATAGGCATCTTTTATACATCTCGTGGGTCAATCGTTTCTCGGTTACTACCTTGGAGACCCCTTTCGCCTTCTTTAAAGAAAAGTACTCGCTTTGCTCGTAGCTCGCTGGTGCTCGCTTTTGATCGGTAGTTATGATCGAATACATTTTTGGTCTGATACAAACGGCTTCTAAAATTGTTTTACCGCCAAACTCGTCTTTCATTTTGCCTATGACTTTTTTATTTTTGACGCTGTAAAGCGGATGACCCGGTGGATAATTACTAAAGTCAAACAAATGGCGCTTTTCGTTTAGGTAACCAGTTAAATCGACGGAGCTTTGCTCGATTTGAACTAATAGAGAATCAGTGTCCGTATAAAGTAAATTTACTTTTTCACCAAAAGTTGATTTTAGTTCGTTGTAGTAGAAATCATACATCAACGTTTTTGAGATATCGAGAATACTTACACCGCAATAGATTGGCTTATTTAATTTTGTTTTGGTTCGGTACATCTCCACAAACGAAAGAGAACAGTCCCCAAATGGCACCGTCGATTTATAATTCGGTTTATAAGTTAATTTTTTGTATTTTGCGGCGTCTTGTTCGTCCCTTAGGAGGTGACCGTCAATTCGATGTCTTACATTTTCCATCGTCTTGCCAAAAACCGAGTTATTCATCAATTTGAAAAAGTCCTTCTCAAAATCATTTTTTGCTTTCTTGCGCAATTTTGTGTTTTTGTCGATGTAGCTTTTCATCCACGGCTTTTGACGGAAACGCAGTACCCGGTGAACTTCTTTGATCCACAACCCTAGTTTGAGATATTTTTGTAATGTACGATAGTGAACCACGTATTTTCGTTTGGTGCCCAAAGTAGCCACTAGTTTGTCTACCGAGGTCACTTGCTCGCCATTACCAATTAAATCCAGTTGGTAACTCGAAAACCATTCGTTTGGTACCGTGATATTTTCAGGTGCAAGTGGAAAGTCATTGTGTTTGTCATGGTGACGTTCCGGGTAATCTAAAGAAATCTCAAACATGTAACCGTAGTCGTCGGTTAGTCGCAACTCTTGGATGTAATAGTAATTAAATTTTTCTAAGTCTGTTTCCCAGGTAAATTCCCCTACAGGCAGATATTTGCTCATCGCCCAGCCGTATAAATTATTTGCGTCTAGGTACATGATCTGTGACTCTGGCTTATTTGGGTCATAGTCGGGTAGTTCTGGGCTATTAGCTTTCGCGTATCGCTTTGCGCCCACACTCGAGATACCACCTCTTTTTGCCCTTTCAAAGAACAAGTGCTTGTCAATGTCTGTCAGTAGTTCCAGTTGTATACCCGAATGCTTTAAGAGGGCGTCCCACGAAAGGCCTGGCGCCGTATAGTAGTTGGCTGGGTCAAGGCCGTAGTTCTTCTTGCATACCTTCCGAAAGTTTTCAAATACACCCGCTAACAATAGCACGTCCGTTTCCACGTATAGGTCGTGGTAGTCACCTAGATTTTGACAGCCAAAGGCTTCCCATACTGTTTCCGCACGAGCGTATTCTTGCTCGGTTATTCCTCCCTGCTTCAGAGAACTATAGAAAGCGTCTACTGGTGGGAGTTGTCTCTCTTGGAACCGATCAAAGGAGTCTATATACTCATAGGGGTAAATTCCCCTTTTCAAGAGTAAATTTGGGTTATTTGGAAACCTTTCACAAAGTAAGTTAAAATCATCGGGTGAACAATTTTTAACCAACCGATCTAGCGAAGCCGCCATAAAATGAAAGGAGTCTAAAAATCTGAGTTGACCAAAAGAAAACGAAATGTAGTTCTCGGTATTTTTAGCGATCAACTTGATTGATTTTCCGTAAAATTCGTGAGCGCCTTGCATAATTAAATGTGCGTCGTATTTCTCCAAGTTGTGTAAGATCACCGGAATGGGTGTTTGGTCGGCCACTATTCTTAACTTGAGATTACAACTAGCATGCGCTGGGCCTCGGTCCTTCCCCGTCACGTGACAATGATCGCGAACTTTTCTAAAATTATTGATGGGCTTTTTGCAATCCAAACATTTCCATTCTCTGAACTCTTTATCTTTGCCTTCGACTTTAACTATACGACAAAACTTGATTTTTTCTTCTTTTGTCTCTGGTGGTTTTGGAATATCACATTGACAGTGAGATTCATCCGCTTTTGCTCGATCTATCAACTTTTCGCATATCCAGCATCTATTACATTGTTCGTAAAGTTTTTGTAACTCGGGTGACCAGATCAACTTCGCTTTGTTTTTAAACGTTTCGTTGATATTCTCTGTTTCCTGAGAAAGTGACCCTACAAAATCAACAGCCGCGTCTTGGCCTCTGTAAGTCTTTTGGCTAGTGCAAACTCCATCGCATCTGACGACCGCGTATGAGTATCCACAAGGCTTGTGAATCTGTGTTTTGAGAGTGTTTGTGTCTGCTGGCGGTAATTTTTCTAAAACAGACTCAAAATCGGCGTAAATGACAAAAGGCGCGTCTTGCTTATTTTTGTAATTTTTAAACTTGAGTATATTTTCACCCTCGGCTGGCATTTCAACTTTACATGTAGGAACGTTTAAGCCTTGGCAATCTTCTTTGTGGTTGGCTAACTTTTCTTCCGTTTGGAAAGGCGACAAGCACTTAAAACACCAGTGTTTTTACCGTTGTGTTTATTGATGTCACCCGTCAACCGAGAAAAGTTTTTAATCCAACAATAGTGATTTTCGTCACCTTTGTTAAAGTAAAGTAAATTGATTGGTTCTTCTGGACGCTTGCTTTTGTGCAGAATGTAAATACCGTCTTTTTTGGTGTAACCAAACACATTGATCGCCAAGTTATTTTGCGATTCGATACGTGAAATTTGTGAAATCGGTGTTGGAAAGCTTATGTTTGTAAAATTTAGACTGTCTGATTCTGACCGGTAAGTCGAAGGTCGCTCCTTATTTATTTTATATTTTGGATTTGTTTCTAGCTGACTTTTGACTCCGTCTGAATACAGCTTCAAAGCTGCTCTCAACGCCCATCGGATGCATTCTTGATCTTTATTTTGGACGTTTATGATTGCTTTTTTGTCTAACAGTTCCTTAGGCAACGGAATGTAAGAAGAACCGACTGGATTATATTTAACCACGTTGATGTAAAAAGCGACAACTTTGTCAAAGATCCACCCGAGCCTTTTTGTGTATGGGCCTCCACCTGTTCGATTTGTTCTTCGCGTTGCTTAGCAAGTGCATTTTTAACGCCGGCTTTACTCGTTACTACGTCTTGATCACTCTGAAAGGGAAAGGTGCCGTAGTCAATCGTTCCGTCAAGTTTTTCCAATCTAAACTGCACTTTAAGATGTGTTTGTAATTTGTAACTCCCGATTTCTTTGAGTTCGACTAGCGCTGTTTTCTCTATCAACTGCTTGTAAAAATCAAAAAAATGTATTAGGTCATCTTCATAGAAGCGAGGAATCAACTCCCAATTACGAAAATTATTTTTAAAACGCCATATACGTTTAATGTCTACTTCCTCGAGTTCTTGAGGTTGTGTATAAGCTTTAATAGCATCAATAAAGTCCTGTTTGACATATCTGTCTTTGTTTGCATAAGGAATATTATATTTTTGTACCGTTTTCAACAGCTGTCGATATGACTGACGCAGGAGATGCCTAAATTGTTTTTGATCCTCTCTGATAGCTTTTATTAGTTCTAATCGTGTATGATATTTGCGTCTAGGTGGTGATGATGAGATCTTATACCGTTTAATAAAATCTTCCAAAAACGCCTTCTTAAATCGAATAAAGTTCGTTAATATAGGTCGATGTTGTTGATAACTCATGTCTCTTTTTATATATAGATTTATAAAATTTTTATCAATTTTATTCAACATGTTTTTTATATACTACTATTTTATACAAAGAGCATTTACTTAAGGCGGTTGCAATATAATCATATCTTTGTTCACGTTTCTAGTTTGATCTTCCATTTATTTTTTCGGGCGAGTGAGAACGAGCGGCACCGGCTGGTCAAAAGGTTCGAGTGGCAAATAAAAGAGATTTTGACACAAATGTATAATATTTGCACCCTTATTTTAGGGGGTTGATGAGGTACCCAGGGAAAAGTGACAAAATCTAGAATTTTAGATTTTTAAGAGATTCCCTGAGATTTTTTGGTTGTATAGGTACCCAAGGGTTTTTGATAAAAACGGTGAAAAAGGGGGTGTGATCCGGAACTCTCCTATCTCTACTACTCCAATGCATTTTCTACTTTACACCTAAAACTCAGGTTTCTATAATTTCAGTTCACCGTGCTTTTTGTGAAAACAAATGTCGGTATATGTTTAGCAGCTCTTAGATTTATTCCTCCATTAACGGATACTCCCACACCTGCAAACACAACATATCAGAATTTCGCACATGTTAAAGGATGCGGTGTGCGAAGTGAATTTAACCCTATAACGACCATTGTAAAAAAAAAAACAAAATAACAAAAAAAAAAAAAAAACGAAATGTTTGTTTTTTCCCGAAAACTACAGCATTCTGGGTGGAAATATTTTACAGGCTGACTGAGACTATTATGTACTGTTGTTTAAGTAAGATATCTCAGGATTGTACGGTAGTCCCATTTTCGGGATTTTACGAATGTAAACCACCTTTAATTGTGGTCCTTGATTGAACATGCCCATGAATGTCTCAAATGGGGGAACTAAAATGGTGGACTATACGTCAGTGCACATGGACAATCGGCAAAGAAATAGCTGCAAGCAATTCTACACACACAACGAATAGCCATTTTGTTTCCAAAGCGTTAAGTTGGTTGCGCTCTGTCTCTCTTCGGCTGTCACAGTGCACCCTACGAAAAACATCATTAGATCAGTGAGGCCTTTGGGCACTGAAAAAAAAAAAAAAAAAAAAACTGCCCCAGTTCTTAGCATTTAGAGCTTGGGTTTTTCTTTGCTTGTACCTATTTGAATTGTAACCCTAAAAGAGTCGAGAGCATCCGCCCCTCCACATTTATCCTGTATCACCGCAATGCATTTTTTTCGGGAGCTGAGACTTGAGCAATTTCAGAGTAATGCTTTTGCATTCATTTTGACGCCAAGGCAGTGAAAATCAAACATGCCGCTCTTGCGCAGCACCTATTTCTCCAACACAGGTCCAAAAGTGGATACTTTCCACTCCCAGCTTCACTAAAGGTGAATTGAGATGCACGTGGCTGTCAGTTTCAGTAAACCTTGAGTTTGAATAAAATCTGGTACACTGAATTAAAAGTCATAATATGACTAAATTCTGGGCAAGCTTTTGAAAAAAAAAGTTTACTGAGGTACAGAGATGGAGTCTATGGGTTTGTACCCAAAACATTAATTGTACTACCCTTTATTTAAAAGGAAAGCATAATTAGCGCAGTTCGTAAACATCAATGTTCAGTTGCAAAACAGTATCAATCGGTGCCTGTAAAGTTTAAACATTTCTTCGCACCAACTGATATAGAAAGAAAGTGTTCAGTTGTTGACCACTGATTTTGCAGTGCCGTGTGAGATGGGGTGAGTTTATTGACATGTTGGCATGTTATGAGTGCGAATGCCGCATTGCGATTATGCTATATCGTCACCGTTTTCACGAAAAGCCACACATGTTGAAAGTATCATTTTTTTATTTATTTATTTATTTTTATTTCGAAAAAAACATTCACGTTGTTAGGGGCCAAATTTTCGAGAAGTGCATTTGCGTTTTTCTCGAAGAGATACAAATCTTTGTGCACCTTGTACACTTACAAAACAGAAAGGCCGGAAAGCAAGTAAGATGTTCGTTTTCACGAAGAACCGGACGTTTTTGTTATAATGTAACAGTTGTGCGCGGGGACACGTCCGGCCCTTCCCTATGAAAAAATACTGAAGTGTCAGTGCTGGATGACCAGTTGGGGGCGCTAGCACTGATCTATGGTAAAGCGTGTGGTGGGCTCCTACTGGCCAGCCAGGAAGACCTGTTGCCACGGCACTGGTGCAGTATAGTGTTTTCTAAGTCACGCTGTGTTGGGTGTGTTTTGGAGTTTAAGCCAGACAGGAGTGACAGTGATGATAAAGCCCGTGAGCCGCAAAAACCTGAGCAGAAGGCTTTCCTTTTGGCTGCGTGAGGCAGACCCGTAGAGGCGGTTGACTTTACAATGCATTGCACAGAAAGGACAAAGCGCAGGAAAACGTGGATTTTGATTTCACGAACAGACACGGCGAAATTACCACTGTGTTCAGTTTAATTACTTGCCTCAGTCAAAATGTCATCTCTCAGAGAGTCATTTTGGGTTTTCTTACTGGATATAAACTTGTTCCTTTTTTCAGTTTTGAAAAAGGAAAAGCTTCGGTGGCGATTTATCGAAAACCATTTTTTTCTTCAAAATCTACATGTACGGTTTTCTTACCGGATATAAACTTGTTCCTTTTTTCAGTTTTGCAAAAGGAAAAGCTTCGGTGGCGATTTATCGAAAACCATTTTTTTCTTCAAAATCTACATGTACGGCTCTTTGTGAAAACGGTGAAGATAGGCCTATGTGCACCACGCCCGTTTCAGCAAAATCTCTCAAAGAAAGGTTCGCAGGCCGCGGGTACAGAATGTTACTGTACTCGACGAAGTGTTTCGTTATCGGGTCGAACGCCGTGAAGAACCTGTCCGCGGTCACAGCTTGTGTGGATGTACTCCAACCGGTAGTGCTTGACCACCTAGCTCCAGCCCAGGGAGCAGAACCTCTCCTGGGGTGGCGACGACCAGTGTGGATATCAGACCCGACGATTCCAATCATTCTGCTCGTCGAACCTATGGTCCAGTACCACCTAGTCTCCACACAAGCAAAACCAGTGGAATTCCTTCAATCTAATGAGTCGCAACCGGGCAGCGGTGAACCAGTTGTCGCAAAGTACGCCCGCTATCGTCACAATATTTCGACACAATATGCCAGATGATATCCCGAAAAAAGTAGCCAAAAGATTTCACTTTTGTTTTTCTTTTTCCCCAACTGTTCCCTGCACGTTCGTTTTTTTTTTGCTGCTCGCCCACATGCAACAATGGCCCCCATCTTACGCTTTTTTGAGTTTATGTTTTTATTTATTATTTTTTTTACATGTTTTCAAAGTGACCGCAAACATTAATAGCCTGCCTGTACATTTAAACATGAGAACCACCCAGGCCTGTGGTGTAGCTAGGATTTCACTGGCGGGGGCTCAAATGGGCACCAGCATCTTATGCTGTCAGTGGTGTGGATTTTGGGGCAAGCTTTTGTCAGTTGACTTGTTCACTATCCGTTCCTCCGTTTTGTTTTCAGTGTGTGTGTGTGTGGGTGTGTAAACGCCTTCAATCGTGGACCTATATATATATAGTACATTCACGCCAACTCAAACGGTGCAGTTTACCTACTGAAGATCTTGTGACTGTTTACAAGCAATATTATGGTCGACCCACTCTTGGATGTTCATGTCCAGTTTGGCATTCTGGGTTGACTAGGGATCAAAACGAGCTGCTCGAGAAGTTTCAAAAAAGAACGTTCCACATAATCTTATCGGTTGATGTTATTAGTAGAACTTCATTCGACTCCATGAGGGACATATTGCAACTTTCCTATCTTGAAAAAAAGACGTGAGCAGCTTTGAAATTCGGTAAAAATCTCCTTTTGTTTCGAGAACCATCACAGTTTGCTCCCCCCATAAGGTCAAATAACCTCCGTAAAACAAACACTTTGTCCATCCCTAGATGTCGTATAAACAGGTACAAAAACAGTGCCATCCAAGTTTTAGTAAAATTATTATCTGCGAATTGTTGATAGTTTTTTTAAACTGCGGTTTCAACTTTGATTGTTGGACATTTGTTTTTAATTTAATTTAATTTGTTTTTAATTTGCAAGTTTTTGTTTTCTGTTTGTAACTGTTTCATGAACAATCTGAATCGGGCGGCCTGTTCTTGTACGGGTTTCTAGTTCTCGCACTCGAATGGTGGGAACATGACTCAAGAACACTGTTCTCAGAACGGGATCACGCACCACCTCTTCGTCAGGGTTAATGATCCTTTTGGACGCAGCCACCGGCCGCAGCCAGTTGATACGGACACGGCCATTGAGTCTTTTATCCAGACAAGGTTCAAAGCGACGTGACCCTAGCGCATGCATTTCATAGTTAATGTAAATCACTCATAATCGTTATAAACATGATATTTGAGCTCAATCAGACTGGTTATTACGGTCACTGGAAAAGTCTTGAGCCAACTGGCGTCCACTAAGCACTGTAGTGTAAAAAGTGGACACTTTTGGCTGACTCGTCCGGGAAAAATTCGTGCTGTGCAATAATTTATAATAATTTGTTTGATTTTCGCCAAATTGGTGTCAAAATTACTGCAAAGAGTTACTCATAATAACTTTTACGGGCTCAGCTCCAGAAAAATAATGCACTTCGACGACATCTGAAAAAGGGCAGGGTGGGGGAGGTGCAATCTACCCCCAGCTGCTTAGGGGGTAAGCATTCCATTGGTATCCACCCCCCTTTGGTGGCCTTTGGTAACGCTTTCAATTCCTGCCATTACCAAACAATAAAATGCTGACTACGAGTCCGATTTTTGCGGCCGCCATTTCTGTTTTGAACATGCTGCCCAATTCTGTATGGGGGACGGGACTGGGGCGGTGAAGCCTTGGATATGAAACACGTTCTTTACTGAAACGTCATTTCCTCATCTGCTTCCATCACCACCAGTTTCAGCAACAACAACAACATGACAAAAACGATTCAACAATTTCTATGGTCACTGTGTACTTTTATGGATATTTTTGCACACAATTAACACCGAACAGGTGGGGGACACCTTATTATTGTGCTCAAAAGATATGTAAGAGTGATAACAAGTATGATAAATACAATATCTAGCACTTAAAACGCTTTCTTTAGCGACCTGAATCACAGCGCTTACAAATGGTAATTAGTTGAGTAATTACATGAACTTGATACTCTGAGAAAGTTAATTTAACATAGGAAATATATTATCGCTATCATTATTGGTGGAACAGGTAGGCTTTGAGAATAATTTGTTAAAATTGCTCAGAGGGCAGACTGTTCCACTCCTTCGCTGCAGAGACTGTGAATGTTCATTTTTGCGGGTATGTGGGAAGTTGAGTCGTAAAAGATTAGAACTTGAGTGTAGGTTTGGTATGGAAGGAACATACGGCAGAATACAAGACTGCATATATTCTGGCAACTGTGAGTATGGAATTATGTGTGAACCGGAAGGTCATCCGATTTAAATCAAGGTAAATCATAATGTCATTTGTCACTTGGACGAGGGCAGATTCTGTACTGTAGTGCCTCCTATAATGCTGGTCGAAGGAGATCCATGAATTTATTTGCATCGATATGGGCACTTAGTCTCAAACAGACAATATTTCTCAATGATCTTTCCCAGAAATGACAGGTTGAAACTGGTTTGTTATTGCTAAAGATATTCTTATCCAATTTTTTTTTTTCAGAAGAGGTCTGATGATGGCCTGGTGAGCTCCTTTTGGGCAGCGATCTATTTAGTGTGAAAGACAGAAGTTGGTGGATAGGTAAGATGTTTTCCTTTAAAGCCCAGGTCGGGAGTGGATCGAGGTTACACGAGTTATTAGGAGAGCCTTGGTAACTTGTAAAACCTCATTTCCATCAGCTGGACTGTAATAAGACAATGCCTTGAAATAAATATTTTGGGCTCTGAAAAAAAAACCTATGTGTATCTAGCCGAAACTAAATTTTGTCGAATTCTGATAATTTTGCCAAAGAAAGCGAAACACTGGCTTCTGATTGCTTAGTATTTCAGCAAATTATGAACAGGAAACGAACCTGGGTTTCTGTGTAAAAGTGAGCTTGGAGTTCTCTAGAACTGCATGTGCAAAATTCGTTGATGTGTTCTGTTAATGTGAAGGGCCCATTTTGGTACAGAAACGACTTACGGTGCCCATCGTGCCGTTTTCACGCCCGGCAACTAGGGAAATGTGCGAGGGCCAATACTTGCATTTGATTTTTGTAAACTGGTGAGAAATGACGGGTACATTTTGGCAGTATTCTATCCGAGTTCGAAAGGGGATCTGCTTGACTATGCGATGGTGACTTTTTTGCCGTGGCATTTTTGTAACTCCGAATTCTGATGTTCAACTTATGGCCGATGAGGCACGGATTAAGTGAAGTCCCATCCAAATTAAATCTAACGTGCGTTACCGTGGGGGAAAACGGAGTGGGCTTGGCGCCTTTTCCGGCGACAGTGAGGTAGACCCAAAGGCTTACTGATTTGACATCCGTTGCATTCTCGATGTCATTTGCTGTTGTTGAAATTCCAGCACCTAGGGGTGGTTCGTTTCTTTGGAGTTTATTTCGTCGTTTTCCTGCTTGTATTTTTCGGGAGACCTGTCCGGCCAGTGATGGATCAACCATTCACAAGAAAGAGCGGCAGTTGCAACGCACCTGTTGCAACTTTGGGGGTAGCCCAAGAAGATATGCGAGACGTATCTTTTTTGAGAATTTCTCTTCAAATATCAAATTATTCTGCAGTTGAAAGCCAACGAAATTTCTTGTTGTAACCAATGAAAATGTATTTCCGTCGATGGAATAGGGAGGCGAGTGCAGCCCGACTGTGCCACCCCTGGGTCTCTTACTGTTGAATCACCAGTAATAAATTTAACATTATACACCACACAGCTTTTAATACTGAGATCACTGAGAAGAAAATTGGGCCCAACACAGTTGGGGGTCGGCATCACTGTCGAAAATTTAGGGAATTAATATTATAAATGAAAGTAAATCAGCATCAATCCTTTGGCTCACCGTATTCAAACCAAGAAAATTACCCTGTGGGTTCTTCCGCGCCCGGGGACGTGGAAAAAAAAGTGCCGAGGCGGAAAAAGACAAAAGTTATGCGGTGTTGACCAAGCATTCAGGCGCACGGACTCCTGAAATTCGCAAGAATCGCAGTTACCGGCTTCCATATAGGACTCTTCTGGGATCTCGGGGTTCCCGGCCCAACGCACTTCCTCCCTGCCCATCCATTTAACCCCCAAAAGGGTTCGAGCGACCATGCAAGGGAGGAAACGAGACAAGCCCCTAAGCCCTGGCCGCCGAGTGGGCCATAACGTCTCGAACCTGTACTAAGGTGCTCACCTGGACTTCGCGGACAGTGCCAGCCGCAGAGCTTATCCAGTAGGCTAAGGTACTGCTGGTATTTGACGGGGTGAATTAGAGTCTCTTATAGCGACTGACTGACAGCAAGCGTTTGGAAAATAAAAACCACCACTGGGATTCGAACCCACCGTCTGACGATCTGATAACCGCGCGCTTAACCACTCGGCCATCTCAGAGCTATTGAGCTCTGTTGTTCATATCAAGGAGATAAAGTCATTAACCTCACTGCACAGAATCTTGCTGTGTAAATACCGAGTGATTAAAATGTTACAATAGTGCATCACGTAGCAAAAAATAATACACATTTACGCAAACAATGGAGGTCAAAATTAAATGCTCTCCCTGACAGCTTCTCTTTCCCTTTTTTTTTTTAAATGAACGCGAATCAACATGGGCAAGTCCCCGGACCGTGAATACGTTACACGCACATTTGTATGTGTCAAAGGCACTGGGGCGAGAACCATAGCGTGACCTAACGCGTGCACCGCTTGGTCCATTCGTTTGCGCTGCACTTCTTGATTCCAAATGACGTCACAGTTCTGTACTCTTTTCAGAGAGTTACGACAAGGTGCAAGTTTGATAAAGGACAACTACGTGTAGTTAACTAGTAGCTGATTTGTGACTTTACACTGATCCAATAGTAGTAGAGATAGGAGAGTTCCGGATCACACCCCTTTTTTCACCGTTTTTATCAAAAACCCTTGGGTACCTATACAACCAAAAAATCTCAGGGAATCTCTTAAAAATCTAAAATTCTAGATTTTGTCACTTTTCCCTGGGTACCTCATCAACCCCCTAAAATAAGGGTGCAAATATTATACATTTGTGTCAAAATCTCTTTTATTTGCCACTCGAACCTTTTGACCAGCCGGTGCCGCTCGTTCTCACTCGCCCGAAAAAATAAATGGAAGATCAAACTAGAAACGTGAACAAAGATATGATTATATTGCAACCGCCTTAAGTAAATGCTCTTTGTATAAATGGAAGAACAAACTGGAAACTTGAATTGTTATTTTTGCAAAGACGTTATTAGTTCTCGGAGCTTGACGGACTGTTTAGATTGCTCTCGTTGTTTTGCTTCTAAAAATTTATATAACTGCGTCGAATGTAAGTTGTGTAAGAATTGTCGCCATTGTAAAGATTGCGTTAGATGTAAGGGTTGCGTCATTAGCATCAATTGTGGTAGATGTAAAGATTGCGTAGATTGTTTTGATTCGTATGACTGTAGTTATTCAACCGCGTTAAATGATTGCGAGGACTGTCACAATTGTAACAGTTGTATCAAGTGTTTTGGTTGTATCGATTGTACTTGTTGCGTAAATTGTGTAGAGTTGCATGGGTATAATTATGTAGCGCGTGTAGATGGTAAGTTTAAAAAGCTGAGACCTGTGCGAAAGGGGGAATTATTACCCATTTCAGCTACTAAACTTGACTCAGTTCTATATAAAAGTGGGTTCATTATTGAATATGACACAGATCTAAAATTTATATTTTAAATAAAAATGATAAAAAATTTAAAAAACCTTATTATAAATAGAACATGTATATCGTCTCAAATGATCACAAACGTCTAAATGACGGCAACAAGAACCCAAAGATTACTTATGGCCCCTTTGACCCTAAAAACCTAGTCATTTTAAGGCCTACAAAGAATTCTTCTAAGATTCTCTATTCCCACGATGGAGAACAGAAACGATTGTTAATTAGGTTTACAAATATGGTAATAAGGAACCTACTGACCAAAAACAAATTTGTTATCAACTGTCTCCCAATACTGAATCGCTGCTATTACGTATAAATGAGGCGGTTTACAGGCATTTTGAAGAATTAACGGACGAAGCCCTGGAAGACCTTCCCGTGATTACGCGTAACTCTTTTAAGGTGTCTCAGAGATTAGACGACATACCCGATCAAATTAATTACTTAGTTAAACCGGCTTTTACCGATAAAAGTAGGATGTATGTTAAGATCGCCTATGACGCCACTTTGGTGCATAAGTCATTTAAAGAAATCGATCACGCTCTTTTTGCTAACAAGAAATGCGAAGCGATATCTTTGATCTCTGCTAAGGACATCTATCATGGAGCCCACGGTTCTCTGTCTTGCGGTGCGAGCGTTAGGTATAGGGTCATATCGGCTATGCTAACGGTTGAAGAAAAACCTTATCTTTTGGACGCGTTTGAGTAAAAGCGAGTTGCTTCTCAATTTAACCTCGGTTTCCCCCGGGTTAAATTTTTTTTACTTTAAATAAATAAACTTTATATAAAATGACTGATGCGGAGCTTTGCCATTTACTTAATCTAAAAGAGGTTCACATAATCGGAGCAAGAGCAAAAGATCTCGCTACTTGCGATCACCAAATAGTTGAAATAGACGAAAGATATGTGTGTAAACATTGTAATAAAGTTTTTGGGTGGATCGCCCGTTTTGGCGCTGCAGAAGTGGGAGATCGGTATTACAAGCATCACGTTTGGAAAAAACCCAAGCCGCCAAAATCGAGAAAAACGTTGCAGAAGTATAATATCTGTTTTCAAAACGGCGAAGCGGGTGAAATAGAGTATCGATTGAATCAGGCTTTAAACGGTAAGATTTCTCGGGGTAAACCGTTGGAGGCTTTAATTGCAGTCTGTTATCAAGACGTCACTGGGGAAACCGAATCTAAAGTTAAAGAACTTTTTGGTGCCTCAGATAGGCACTGGGAAAACGCTATGGAGAAGTTTAAAAATAGTTTAATTTAAAAATGGAAATGCATACGTTTTATTTGACTGAAAATCCTCAAACGTTTGAATTAAAAAACGAGATTAACAACATTAAAGGCGATAAAGTAGTCCGGGTCAAAAACATTCAGTTTGAAGCTGAATATTTATACGTAACACAAGACACCGACATTCAATGGGATACAAATTTGGGCAGAAACGAAAAAAGAAGAAAAGAGACTGCCCCAAAACTTATTTTGACGGGAATGAAAGAACCTATATATGCTTTACTAGTTCCAAGTTTGGCTCAACCGTTGCCCGAGTCGCAAAGAGGAAGCATCGTGGTGTCTACCGGGTATTACGGAATCGACTGGTTTGATTTTATTTTAAACGCCATCCCTGGTGTAAGTTTTAAGGTGCACTCGGAATCAAAAAGTGTGACCTTAACCATTACAGATCCCAATCTCAAATTGCGGCTCAATAGAGAGGTGGCTAACTTGCTAAACTTACCCGAAAACAAACTTTCGCCCAACGTTATTTATATAGGTGAGTATAACTCAACTCCTATGTTTATTCACTGCCAGCAATTGGAGCACTCTGTAAATTTTTATAACGGAAAGTCTTCTAACCTGCTCGGCGTTATCCCTTATGAATCAACGAATAAAACACCTAAAAAGCTATTATCTCGGAACATCAGTGAGTTGACCTTTTCTTTGAGAAACGAGCGAGATGAACTCTTGAACAACGTCGGTGAAATTTTGATTGAATTAGATATCTATTAATAAAATGGAGAAAGATATTGAGACGCATACATTTCACTTGACTAATAATCCACAGACATTTAAACTAAAAAACGAGATTAAAAACGAAAAAGGGAGCAAACGTATCTGCGCCAAAAACATTCAGCTAGAAAAAAAGTTTTTTAACATTATGAGAGAGACAGAGATTGAGTGGGGGGTAAAAGAATTATCTAACGAACCCGGTGATGATGGATCAATCAATCAAGCCTTGGTGCAAAAATATAGTGATCTATATATAGGTGAAAAATATGAAATTGAAAAACCAAGTTTACAATTAATAGATGTTTTTTTTGGATTTTATTTCGCGACTCAAATTTTTTTAAGAAACATACAAAAATACACTTTAAATTGGGAATATAATGTTAGACGAATAAAAGTATATAAAGCACACATGTTATCTATAATAAGTGTAATAAAAGACAAATTTACTGATTTTTCTTCTTTTTATTTTGGTGTATATTATAAGCCTTTATATTTTAATCTATTATCTAATGATAGTTTACGACAAGAAATGGAAAAAAAGTTAAACCTTCTTGACAGCGGTTCTTATGAAGACGAGGTTTTTGTAATACAAATGCTAGATGACTTTTTTTACCCAAGAATGATTACTGAAATAGATGTAAGTTTGATCATTTCTTTGTCTTTTCAAACGACACTAGCGGGCATTATACACGCCCTCAATCAAATTTTTGATAGATTAGACTATGCAAACCATCTAAAGGGCGGGCCACCACCGACAACTGAAGAGAAACAATTGTTCATTTGGGATACTACGTCTTCTACTGTACAATCTATTTTAAAAGGCCAAGCAAAACCCATATTTAACCAACTTTACACAAAGCAAGCGTTTGAGTCCATAAGTATCTCTGGATTGACTGGTAGCATCACCTTAGAACCCGGGTATTACGGAATCGACTGGTTTGATTTTATTTTAAACGCCATTCCGGGCGTGAGTTTTAAAGTATACGAAAAGTCAAAATCGGTGACTTTAGTCATTTTTGACCCTTATTTAAAACTAAAACTAAACACGCACGTGGGTCAATTGCTCGGCCTGCCTTCTGTTGAATTACAAACCTTTTTTATATACAAAGGTAAATATGACATCGATAGTATCAAATATCTGTTTATACACTGCGAGCAGCTCGATCCAAATTATAACTTTTATGACGGGAAGTCTTCAACTGTACTCAGCACCAGAGACACAGCTCTGTGCAATTTAGAGGTAAACCCAACCTGTAAAAGGCTCGTAGATCGGAACATAGACGAACTCACCTTTTCTTTAAAAAACGACAAAGGTAGGTTGGTAAGCGGTGAAGGAGATGGAATTTTGCTCGAGGTGAATATCGTTTAAAAACTCTTAATTATAAGATGACGACTAACATATATCCTGATTTGACCGAACAAGCGGAGACAAAGGTTTACAGGCTAAGAAAGATCGAAGAAATTAAATCTCAAATCCAAAGAGAACGCGACGCGAGGGAAAATAGTTATAAAAAGATCAAACGACTCTTAACCGCGCTCGGGTACGTAGAATATGGCGTGGAAGCACTAGGTGCCACATCGGCAGCCGTAGGCATTCCTGCCATTTTGGGAGTGATCACTGGTCCCGTCGGGCTCGTGATGGAAGGAATCGCTATCGGTGCGTTTGGCGCTTATGCGATTCTAAAGTACGCCTCCCGTAGACTCACCCACAAAACTAAAAAAAACACGATCAAATTCGAATGTTGGCAGACGCTAAATTAAATACTATCGAAGAATACGTATCTCACGCGATTGAAGACGGCGACATATCCCAGGAAGAATTTGCCCTTATTTTATCCGAGCTGAAAAAGTTTAACGAGATGAAAGAAAAGATTAGATCGCGTACGTCTACAAAATTGGAAGAAACTAAAGCTCACAGCGAGCAAGAATTTGAACGTCGAGTCAACGAAAGAGCAGAAGCGCTAGCGGCGGTTTTAAAAAAAGATCTTATGAAAACACTTGGCGAATAAGTTTTACAAAGTCGGTTGGGTACGAAGAGAAACCACCCGCGTACCAAAACTTGACCCTTCCAACGGCACCTGTAAAAGACTGGTGAAGATTATTTTTAAAAATCTTTTAAAATAAATGGGAGGTAATTTTAGTAGTTTAAATATTTTAGTAAACAAAGACAATGCCTTTACAGCCGAGTTTCCAAATTTAACACACGCGTATAAACTACCAAAAGTAACCACGGACGAAGTGGTAGAACGCTGGAACTCAGATCCGTTGACATTTTATCAAAATCAATTTAATTTTGCGGTCTATTGCGCGACAACGGCCTGCGGTGTGGGTTCTGATTTACTGTCTAGTCACGACCCATATGTCTCGGCTTTATTTAATTTTCACTTGTATTATACCGTACGAAAAATATTTTATGACTGCGTGATGCCCATTCCGAGCGACGACGTATTTGACGTGATTAACAATAATTATGACCATCGGAAGTTTACCGACACGTGCCTTTTATACGGAGTTGACCCAGATATGAACTTTAGGCAAAAAGTTGATCTTTATACAAATGGTCTTGGTATCGCACATTATTTTGATCGGGTCGGTTTGATAGACACGGGTGTTAGACAGTGGTTACCCGTACCAGGAAACGATTATACTCCAAAATTAGATGCGGATGAGGTAGACAAAGACTGGACCGCAACAAATTTAGGTCTCGGGCTAGGCGCTACAAAGCCTAACCTTTCTTTTGTGCACAAAGTCATGCAACTCGGTTACTCTAAGGTTGACTCCGGCGTAACGGCACAATACGTAGTAGAATATATTTTGCAAGATCCAAAGGTTGCGACTATCGGATGGTGGGGTTTTATTCCTAAAAAGTCGCGGTTGACTGACGTGGGAATCACCAAGGTAAACGAATCAATTCGAGCTTACGTCTACGCATTACTAGGGGCACAGGCGCAGACCAAGACCAGCGTTTTGACCACCAGCACCGGATTAGACGCGCGACGGCAATTTATTATGATCGTAGAATCTTTAATTAATTCGGGCCCTGATCTCGAACAGTCGATCGACCAATATCAAGATTCGCTACAGTACGCAAAAACGCCTTTAAACTTCGTAGTTGCCCCAGGTTTGTACCTGGTGCCCTCAGATATGGACTTACGCGTCGGAACGTTTGAGGGGTATAACAATAATTTACAAGTCGCGACTGAGGATATGAAGACTGGATACGTACCGAGTTTAAATAACGGAGCGAGTTTAAAAGCTGACTTTAATGAAGAAGCGATTCAACCAGAAGTGTTACCGAGGAAGCCAACTGTAAAGCCGGTTTTTAGTAAGCCTTTAGACGCACACAACGAAGAGAAACTATCATTAACCATCGGAGCCGTTGCAGTGGGTGTTGTCGGGTTTATGTTGTATAAAATTTTAACTTAAACGAAGCGAGAACGTTTTGAATTAGAGCAAAAGAGAATATTCCCTCCTAAATCTAGGAAGGAATATTTTTCTCTTTTTGGTCCTTTTTATCCATTCTTTTGTACGTACGTCAAAAGCAAAACACCCGCGCCCACGAACAAGGTCCAAACGTGTTCTGCCACCCATCCGACCGCTTTACTCGCCACGTTAAAAATCCAACTCAAAATGCTGCCGATGACCCCGGACAAAGCTCCTAAAGCGCTCAACCCAAGTTTCTTTAATACGTTTGCCAGGTTCCACAGTTGACGTTTGATCCAATCGGTAACTCCACCTTTGGAAGGAGGAGCTGGCGTTGGTTCAGGCGTTGGTTTGATCGCTCCGCTCGTTCCAACAGCTCTGACGCTGGCAACTATACTACTAACGATGGTACTTATCGCTAAACTAATGGCCGTTAAAATGCTCGCGATCGTGACGCCTTGTTCTCTAAATAAAATATTAATTCGTTCGCGTAAAGTCAAATCTTTACCTAGAGCCGTTTGGATCGTTTCTTTTAAATTTTAAGTTGGTTTCTAAATTCCGAGGTTAAATTTTTTCGTTGGGCGTTTAATGCTTCTAACTCATTGTAAAGATTTCTGAGACTTTTAAGTCCTAATTCTTTTGAGTCTTGCGTGATATCTGGTTCCTTTAATGCATCTTCAATTATCCGAATATTTTCTTTTACACTCGCGATCTTAGCTTCTACAAGTTTTAATTGTCCTCTTATTGTTTGTAAGCTTTGGTCGAGTCCTCTAATCTCTCTGAGAGTAAATTCTGAATTTGCATTTTCTGGGTCTAAGTTATGAGACTGTTGTGCTATTTCTTGAAGTTGATCGAGTGGCTCATCGAGTTGGTCTATAGATCCGTCTTCACTCGTGATCTTTTCTATATTTTCTGAAACAGCTTTTGCCTCTTCAATTAATTGAAATGCAGGGTTTTTGTAGCCTTCTAACCCTAAAGTGTGTCTAATAAAATCTACGCCTCCTTCTTTTTCTAAGCTAGACAACGCAAGAAACCGTCGTCCACTTTTATCTATTATTGTTTTAGTCAGGCGGATTTCTTTGCCGTTATGGGTTGCATAGAGTCTTCCTTTTGAATCAAGGTGAAATATATTTGTATTTCCACTTCCATTTTCTACTTTCAACCCAGTTTCTCTTTCAATCTCATCATAAAAGTTTCTCATCTTAGCGTTGATTTCTGATATATCTCTACTCTTTGCTTCTAGATCTGGTGGCACTTTAAAGTCAATCTCTCTTTCAACAAGACTCGTTTCTTGTAGCCTTGTATCAAGGGTATCGTACTGTTGTAATTCTTCTTGTTCACGTTCTTGACCCATGTCGTCCATTTCAAATCCCCCTTCATCCATTTAAAATAAGAAAACTTAACTCGGACTGCCCATAGGAAATGTTGAGGGTAGAATACCCTGCGCTACCAACCAACCTTGGGTAGCCAATGCGCCGCTGGACAAAGCGGTTAATTTTAATGCATCTTCGGCAGACAACTTATTGAAATCCGGTGGTTTAATTTTAAATAGCTTAGTCGACAGCATGGCGTATCCGAGTGAGATTCCTGAAACAACTGCGCCGTGGTAAACCGTATTGGCGATTCCGTTTACGTCGATTGATTTAGCGTTACTCATATTTAATAATAAGGAACTTTTATTCCATATCTAAAATTGGTTCTTGTTTGGGAATAGTCAAGCTTTGCTTTGGCTGAGCGTTAATTTGTCGTGAACTGCTCGACTTGTTTCTCCAAATTAAGTAGATCACAACCCCCGCAACCCCCAACGAACCGAGTATCAAGCTTCTGTTCTCTGTAACCGTTTGATAGATCTTATTTTGGTTACTCTCTTCACCGTTAGCTTCGTCCGCTAATTTCATCTTAACGAGTTGTTGCTTCATCTTCTTGTTATGTTCCGCTAACTTCTTACCTTGTTCTACACGCTTTGGATTTTTAGCTTTAGTACTCCTTTCAGTCGTAGTTTCTTCTACTCGCTTAGTTACCGTCTGAATTTGGTTGCTCGAGTTCGCTTCGTTGTTGCTCGCTGGTGTTGGGTTCACTTCGTTTGTTGACATCCTCTTTTATAATAACAGAACTTTTGTTAAACTCCAGGTGTTTTGTTGTAATCAGCATTGTTGTAAGTGGAGAAAGATAAACTCCATATTTATAACAGACCTCTGTAAGTAGTCTACCCATAGTTTGACTGATAATCGGATCGTCGTTGAGATCTTTAGTAAGCACTTCTTCGGACTTTAAGTTGACGTTGAATCCGAGTAGATCGATCGGGGTGGCTATTCCTAGTAGACGAGAGTACAAACTTAAAATCGAGTGACCAAGGGTTTTGACAATTTCTTTGCCAAACTTAACTTCGTAGAGGTTAAACAGCTTTTCTTGTTCTTTTGGTGGCAGAGCTTCAATTTCTTTTATCGAGTATTCTTTTCCGAGATACTTCTTGCTTTCGCCCGAGGCAGCTATCGCGCATAGGCGGTCCTTTACGTTTGATTCGCTGCTTGCTTCGCTTCGCTCGGTGAAAATGCTTTTTATGTCGTCCATTTTAATAATAAGTACTCTTTAAATTTGTTGTAAGTATACTTTAGTCGTATGTACTCGTAGGTGTAGTAGGTCAGGTTAACCGCAATAACTAATTGAATAACTAGTTGAACGTATTGTAGCATTGTTGCTTATTTACTATAACTAAATTAAATTTTATTATAGCACAGCTGGCGTAACTAGTTAATCAACAAAGTAAAGCAAATTAATAACATACCTATTATTTAGTTACAACTGGGCTGAGTAACTTGCGGGTGGTTCGGTATTTAACACCAACTTACTAAATTTCACGTCACGTAGGTGTCTTTTGATTTCTTCTCTCTTTTCGTCTGGCACAACGTCGTTTTCGTCTAAACACTGATCAAATGAATTACGATCCTTACAGTGAAATATTGCCGTCCAGGCGGTATTTTCTCTGAAGTCTTTTAAAACAGAATTATACTTTTGTGTGAGTAGCCAGCAGCTGTGGAGGTAATGTCGACCCGAGAACGCCATCTTAGACAAAGCACAAACTGAACCACTCTTAGACTTCTTACGATACTTAATAAACTGATCGGCCGCACAATCGTCGATAATAAATAATGTATTTACACCATCGAATACTCTCTGATAAAGTTCTATCGCCTCATTTAATTCTAGTCTTTCTCGAACCAGGTCACAAAGATAGACATTTTCATCGGTGTACACCCACAGTCGTTCTAAATACGTTTTATTCTTAAATAGCGTCGGGCATATGATCACGATAGCTTCAAAGGTGAATCGGTATTCTGTCTCTAAAAGATTTAAGATCCAGTTAGTCTTCCCCGACCCCGTCTTGCCCACGATTAAGGCACAGTGGGGATTCTTAAACATCTGGTTCTCGCTACGCTCGTACTCCCTCTGGTCGTTCTCACTTCGTTCCACTCGCTCGTTTTCGCTTTGGTTCATTTAATTTTAATAAACTAAACTTTTGAAGTTTCCATCTTCCACCGTTAGTTGAGAATCCATTACCAAGAACACGTACATCGTCAACGGCCCCGCGGTTTCGGCCGTTCGTTCCATCTGTATAGATATGTCTCCTCCTCCGCCTAGAGGTCTGCCCGACCCGTGAGCAGAATTGTCGTCAGAACTTCGGAAGTCTAGCCATAGACCGTACTTGTCTTTTAGATAGTCGGCTAGATCTACTCCCAACAAAGATAATTCCGAGACGACCCCTCTAGCCAATTCTTTATCCGAGTCTCCGAAATACTTTATAACTTCGTTCCAATGTTGATATTCAAACAGACCCTGCGAGTACAATTGATTTGGTTTTCCTTCGACTGTGACGACTGTTTTAGTGATGTGTGGATTATAAAATTTTTGCGGATCTTTGATCGCCGGGTCTCTGAATAAAATCAACATCCCTTTTAGGCTTCTAATACTCTGGTCTATGCTTATATTCCATAGCGTATCTGACTTGTTTACCGCTTGCTTCTTCCACGAGTGAATCCTGTCAAAAAGGTAATACATCGTCTTCTTGTTTCTCAAGGTTTGGGCCAAGTCTCGGTTGGTGACTACCTCGTATTCCAGGGTCAGATCTGAAATTTGATATTCAGCCGCGGTATCTGACGAATTAACCACTTTGTCGTGTCCGTTAAAAGTTAGTTGATACGTTAGAGGCTCTTTAAACCACGAAGGATAAAATGGAGCGTGATCTGTCAACATAGGCGTGTCTAGTGGAATCGCGTACCTGTTTTTAAAAGCGTTGGCAATTGCTTTGTCCTTACCGTCGTTTGCGGCAGCATTAGCATCGCTAGCTCCTAGACGTAACTTAGCTACATTTTCTTTCTCTAGTCCAAAATACGCCATATTTTTGGTCTGTGACAGGGGCAACCAATTGTCCTTGAAATTGTGAAATACGTCCGCGTCATAGTAACTTACGATTTTATTTCCCTGGAGACTTATATTTATTTCCGACACCAAGTTTCTCGCCACGTTGTTATAGACCGTCCTGTTGTCATCCGAGGCACCGTCGAGATCGAGTTTAAAGGCGAGCTTTGCAGTACCGGGTACCATGACTTCGTCCATACCTAAGGAGGGGAATTTTACGTTTAACGTGTGACCCGCGTCTATCGTACTCGGGTTGTGCGTAATGGTGACTTCGCGCCGCTCACCTTTGATCGCGCGAGGAACTTTAAGTCTGCGACTCGGGTTAAGCTTTTTGGTGTACATCTTACTTTTAATATATACGATTCTTATTTTATCATTTTAAAAAGAAAAGAAAACACGACTAACGTTAAACCCGCTGCAAAAAACAGATCTTCATATTTTTCACCTTCTAACATATGGGCGATTTCGTCGATCTTTAGCTGAGTTTCTACCTGTTCGGTTTGAATCTCGATTAATTTATCTTTAACTCGCTTTGCTTCGTCCTCCCTTCGGTCGTCCATCACTATTTAATTTAACCTTATTTTAAAAATGGCTAGTGTTTTAATGATGGTTGGAGGAGCGATAGTAAACGCCTTAGCATTCACAGGCTCAAATTTTTTATTTAGCAGTTTATCAAAAAATAATGTTGACGAAGAACGAAAGCGTCACGACCTTGCGTTAGAGCAACTGGCGCAAGCAAAACAAGAGTGGGAACAAAAACGCGTACACATGCTAGACTTTTTGAACGAACGAATGCGACAAGAACGCGCGAGTCAGCAAACATTTGTAAACGTGGACGACACGTTGCGGGCTTATTCAGAATTAACCGGTAAGAGTATTACCCCGTTACCACCAGAGCCTACTTTGTCCGATTTTTACGAGCCTTCCGAAGATCAAAAAATTAGCGAGTTTGTTTGGATTATAGGTGGAACTGCGATAGTCGGGTTGTTGGCTTACCGGTACTCGCTCAGCTCGTAACTCATACGCTTAAATTTAAAAACTAGTATTTTTAAAATGGACCAAACTTTTAAAAAACTTTTTTACAGTCCACAGGGTTACTGGCGAGGAAAAAGTGCTGTCGATCGTCTACACGAAAAGACCGGTGCAGACAAATCGGTTATTAGGAAGTGGCTAAAAAAGCAGGCCGTTTGGCAAATATATTTACCCGCACCAAATTACGTACCCAGACCTACAATGTTGCAATCAGAATCGGTCGAACCTAATTACGCGCATCAAATGGACATACTTTATTTACCCTGGGACCGAGTTAAAAGAAAAACATTTAAGTACGCTTTGACCGTGGTAGACGTGGGTTCGCGGTATAAAGAAGCAGAACCGTTGACCAGTAAAACCGCCGAACAAGTTAGCGAGGCAATAAAGAAAATTTACGAGCGAGCGAAGCGAGCTGCGACCAAAGGGAGTAACGGGCGATCACCTTTGACGTGGCCCAAATTCGTAATGGTAGACTCGGGATCTGAATTCAAAGGCGAGTTCAAACGGTTAATGACAAAAAATAAAGTACAAATTCAAGTGGGTGAACCTGGGGTACACAGATCTCAAGGAATCGTGGAAAGGTTTAACCGCACTTTAGCCGAAAGGTTATTTGGCCACCAATACGCTCAAGAAATGTTAAACGTGGGTGTGCGTAACGTGGAATGGGTAGAACGTTTGCCCCAGGTCGTGAAATCGTTAAACGAGGAAAAAACGCGTTTAATCGATGCCGTTCCTGCAGAAGCCGTCAAATCAGACCGAGTGAGCCAAATACCGAGTACACCTGTAAGAACTACCCAAAGAGAACTTCCTCCAAGTGTATTAGTTAGGTACCTCTATTACTCGGGCGAGCAAGAGGGTGGCACCGTCAGAAGGGCAACAGATCCGATATGGTCCGTGGACGTCTACCAAATTGAAAAGCGAACTAGTCAATTTAAACGGGTGAAAGGCAAGAGAGTCAAAACGGGCCCAACATTGTACTACCTATTAAACGGCCCGAATAGGAGTTTCGTCAAAGAGGAACTTCAGGTAGTACCCGAGGATACCGAATTACCGGAGTAGTTTATGTCCTTATGCCCGTAAGCTAACGTATCGATTCCGTTCGGCAATATGTAACGCTTTGTGTCCAACGGCGACAAACTAAGTTTATTTTGTGAAATGGTGAACACCCGATGTTTATCCGATCTAAATAGTTGTTGTTTATTGAAATGAGAAACCCTTTCAAATAGGCATCTTTTATACATCTCGTGGGTCAATCGTTTCTCGGTTACTACCTTGGAGACCCCTTTCGCCTTCTTTAAAGAAAAGTACTCGCTTTGCTCGTAGCTCGCTGGTGCTCGCTTTTGATCGGTAGTTAAGATCGAATACATTTTTGGTCTGATACAAACGGCTTCTAAAATTGTTTTACCGCCAAACTCGTCTTTCATTTTGCCTATGACTTTTTTATTTTTGACGCTGTAAAGCGGATGACCCGGTGGATAATTACTAAAGTCAAACAAATGGCGCTTTTCGTTTAGGTAACCAGTTAAATCGACGGAGCTTTGCTCGATTTGAACTAATAGAGAATCAGTGTCCGTATAAAGTAAATTTACTTTTTCACCAAAAGTTGACTTTAGTTCGTTGTAGTAGAAATCATACATCAACGTTTTTGAGATATCGAGAATACTTACACCGCAATAGATTGGCTTATTTAATTTTGTTTTGGTTCGGTACATCTCCACAAACGAAAGAGAACAGTCCCCAAATGGCACCGTCGATTTATAATTCGGTTTACAAGTTAATTTTTTGTATTTTGCGGCGTCTTGTTCGTCCCTTAGGAGGTGACCGTCAATTCGATGTCTTACATTTTCCATCGTCTTGCCAAAAACCGAGTTTTTCATCAATTTGAAAAAGTCCTTCTCAAAATCATTTTTTGCTTTCTTGCGCAATTTTGTGTTTTTGTCGATGTAGCTTTTCATCCACGGCTTTTGACGGAAACGCAGTACCCGGTGAACTTCTTTGATCCACAACCCTAGTTTGAGATATTTTTGTAATGTACGATAGTGAACCACGTATTTTCGTTTGGTGCCCAAAGTAGCCACTAGTTTGTCTACCGAGGTCACTTGCTCGCCATTACCAATTAAATCCAGTTGGTAACTCGAAAACCATTCGTTTGGTACCGTGATATTTTCAGGTGCAAGTGGAAAGTCATTGTGTTTGTCATGGTGACGTTCCGGGTAATCTAAAGAAATCTCAAACATGTAACCGTAGTCGTCGGTTAGTCGCAACTCTTGGATGTAATAGTAATTAAATTTTTCTAAGTCTGTTTCCCAGGTAAATTCCCCTACAGGTAGATATTTGCTCATCGCCCAGCCGTATAAATTATTTGCGTCTAGGTACATGATCTGTGACTCTGGCTTATTTGGGTCATAGTCGGGTAGTTCTGGGCTATTAGCTTTCGCGTATCGCTTTGCGCCCACACTCGAGAAACCACCTTTTTTGCCCTTTCAAAGAACAAGTGCTTGTCAATGTCTGTCAGTAGTTCCAGTTGTATACCCGAATGCTTTAAGAGGGCGTCCCACGAAAGGCCTGGCGCCGTATAGTAGTTGGCTGGGTCAAGGCCGTAGTTCTTCTTGCATACCTTCCGAAAGTTTTCAAATACACCCGCTAACAATAGCACGTCCGTTTCCACGTATAGGTCGTGGTAGTCACCTAGATTTTGACAGCCAAAGGCTTCCCATACTGTTTCCGCACGAGCGTATTCTTGCTCGGTTATTCCTCCCTGCTTCAGAGAACTATAGAAAGCGTCTACTGGTGGGAGTTGTCTCTCTTGGAACCGATCAAAGGAGTCTATATACTCATACGGGTAAATTCCCTTTTTCAAGAGTAAATTTGGGTTATTTGGAAACCTTTCAAAAAGTAAGTTAAAATCATCGGGTGAACAATTTTTAACCAACCGATCTAGCGAAGCCGCCATAAAATGAAAGGAGTCTAAAAATCTGAGTTGACCAAAAGAAAACGAAATGTAGTTCTCGGTATTTTTAGCGATCAACTTGATTGATTTTCCGTAAAATTCGTGAGCGCCTTGCATAATTAAATGTGCGTCGTATTTCTCCAAGTTGTGTAAGATCACCGGAATGGGTGTTTGGTCGGCCACTATTCTTAACTTGAGATTACAACTAGCATGCGCTGGGCCTCGGTACTTCCCCGTCACGTGACAATGATCGCGAACTTTTCTAAAATCATTGATGGGCTTTTTGCAATCCAAACATTTCCATTCTCTGAACTCTTTATCTTTGCCTTCGACTTTAACTATACGACAAAACTTGATTTTTTCTTCTTTTGTCTCTGGTGGTTTTGGAATATCACATTGACAGTGAGATTCATCCGCTTTTGCTCGATCTATCAACTTTTCGCATATCCAGCATCTATTACATTGTTCGTAAAGTTTTTGTAACTCGGGTGACCAGATCAACTTCGCTTTGTTTTTAAACGTTTCGTTGATATTCTCTGTTTCCTGAGAAAGTGACCCTACAAAATCAACAGCCGCGTCTTGGCCTCTGTAAGTCTTTTGGCTAGTGCAAACTCCATCGCATCTGACGACCGCGTATGAGTATCCACAAGGCTTGTGAATCTGTGTTTTGAGAGTGTTTGTGTCTGCTGGCGGTAATTTTTCTAAAACAGACTCAAAATCGGCGTAAATGACAAAAGGCGCGTCTTGCTTATTTTTGTAATTTTTAAACTTGAGTATATTTTCACCCTCGGCTGGCATTTCAACTTTACATGTAGGAACGTTTAAGCCTTGGCAATCTTCTTTGTGGTTGGCTAACTTTTCTTCCGTTTGGAAAGGCGACAAACACTTAAAACACCAGTGTTTTTTACCGTTGTGTTTATTGATGTCACCCGTCAACCGAGAAAAGTTTTTAATCCAACAATAGTGATTTTCGTCACCTTTGTTAAAGTAAAGTCAATTGATCGGTTCTTCTGGACGCTTGCTTTTGTGCAGAATGTAAATACCGTCTTTTTTGGTGTAACCAAACACATTGATCGCCAAGTTATTTTGCGATTCGATACGTGAAATTTGTGAAATCGGTGTTGGAAAGCTTATGTTTGTAAAATTTAGACTGTCTGATTCTGACCGGTAAGTCGAAGGTCGCTCCTTATTTATTTTATATTTTGGATTTCTTTCTAGCTGACTTTTGACTCCGTCTGAATACAGCTTCAAAGCTGCTCTCAACGCCCATCGGATGCATTCTTGATCTTTATTTTGGACGTTTATGATTGCTTTTTGTCTAACAGTTCCTTAGGCAACGGAATGTAAGAAGAACCGACTGGATTATATTTAACCACGTTGATGTAAAAAGCGACAACTTTGTCAAAGATCCACCCCGAGCCTTTTTGTGTATGGGCCTCCACCTGTTCGATTTGTTCTTCGCGTTGCTTAGCAAGTGCATTTTTACCGCCGGCTTTACTCGTTACTACGTCTTGATCACTCTGAAAGGGAAAGGTGCCGTAGTCAATCGTTCCGTCAAGTTTTTCCAATCTAAACTGCACTTTAAGATGTGTTTGTAATTTGTAACTCCCGATTTCTTTGAGTTCGACTAGCGCTGTTTTCTCTATCAACTGCTTGTAAAAATCAAAAAAATGTATTAGGTCATCTTCATAGAAGCGAGGAATCAACTCCCAATTACGAAAATTATTTTTAAAACGCCATATACGTTTAATATCTACTTCCTCGAGTTCTTGAGGTTGTGTATAAGCTTTAATAGCATTAATAAAGTCCTGTTTGACATATCTGTCTTTGTTTGCATAAGGAATATTATATTTTTGTACCGTTTTCAACAGCTGTCGATATGACTGACGCGGGAGATGCCTAAATTGTTTTTGATCCTCTCTGATAGCTTTTATTAGTTCTAATCGTGTATGATATTTGCGTCTAGGTGGTGATAATGAGATCTTATACCGTTTAATAAAATCTTCCAAAAACGCCTTCTTAATTCGAATAAAGTTCGTTAATATAGGTCGATGTTGTTGATAACTCATGTCTCTTTTTATATATGGATTTATAAAATTTTTATCAATTTTATTCAACATGTTTTTTTATATACTACTATTTTATACAAAGAGCAGTTACTTAAGGCGGTTGCAATATAATCATATCTTTGTTCACGTTTCTAGTTTGATCTTCCATTTATTTTTTCGGGCGAGTGAGAACGAGCGGCACCGGCTGGTCAAAAGGTTCGAGTGGCAAATAAAAGAGATTTTGACACAAATGTATAATATTTGCACCCTTATTTTAGGGGGTTGATGAGGTACCCACGGAAAAGTGACAAAATCTAGAATTTTAGATTTTTAAGAGATTCCCTGAGATTTTTTGGTTGTATAGGTACCCAAGGGTTTTTGATAAAAACGGTGAAAAAGGGGGTGTGATCCGGAACTCTCCTATCTCTACTACTCCAATGTATTTTCTACTTTACACCTAAAACTCAGGTTTCTATAATTTCAGTTCACCGTGCTTTTCGTGAAAACAAATGTCGGTATATGTTTAGCAGCTCTTAGGTTTATTCCTCCATTAACGGATACTCCCACACCTGCAAACACAACATATCAGAAATTCGCACATGTTAAAGGATGCGGTGTGCGAAGTGAATTTAACCCTATAACGACCATTGTAAAAAAAAACAAAATAACAAAAAAAACAAAAAAACGAAATGTTTGTTTTTTCCCGAAAACTACAGCATTCTGGGTGGAAATATTTTACAGGCTGACTGAGACTATTCTGTACTGTTGTTTAAGTAAGATATCTCAGGATTGTACGGTAGTCCCATTTTCGGGATTTTACGAATGGTGTACACCACCTTTAATTGTGGTCCTTGATTGAACATGCCCATGAATGTCTCAAATGTGGGAACTAAAATGGTGGATTATACGTCAGTGCACATGGACAATCGGCAAACAAATAGCTGCAAGCAATTCTACACACACAACGAATAGCCATTTTGTTTCCAAAGCGTTAAGTTGGTTGCGCTCTGTCTCTCTTCGGCTGTCACAGTGCACCCTACCCTTTGGGCACTGAAAAAAAAAAAAAAAAACTGCTCCAGTTCTTAGCATTTAGAGCTTGGGTTTTTCTTTGCTTGTACCTATTTGAATTGTAACCCTAAAAGAGTCGAGAGCATCCGCCCCTCCACATTTATCCTGTATCACCGCAATGCATTTTTTTCGGGAGCTGAGACTTGAGCAATTTCAGAGTAATGCTTTTGCATTCATTTTGACGCCAAGGTAGTGAAAATCAAACATGCCGCTCTTGCGCAGCGCCTATTTCTCCAACACAGGTCCAAAAGTGGATACTTTCCATTCCCAGCTTCATTACAGGTGAATTGAGATGCGCGTGGCTGTCAGTTTCACTAAACCTTGAGTTTGAATAAAATCTGGTACACTGAATTAAAAGTCATAATATGACTAAATTCTGGGCAAGCTTTTGAAAATAAAGTTTACTGAGGTACAGAGGTGGAGTCTATGGGTTTGTACCCAAAACATTAATTGTACTACCCTTTATTTAAAAGGAAGGCATAATTAGCGCAGTTCGTAAACATCAATGTTTAGTAGCAAAACAGTATCAATCGGTAAAGTTTAAACTTTTCTTCGCACCAACTGATATAAAAAGAAAGTGTTCAGTTGTTGACCACTGATTTTGCAGTGCCGTGTGAGATGGGGTGAGTTTATTGACATGTTGGCATGTTATGAGTGCGAACGCCGCAGTGCGATTATGCTATATCGTCACCGTTTTCACGAAAAGCCACACATGTCGAAGGTATCATTTTTTTATTTATTTATTTTTATTTCGAAAAAACATTCACGTTGTTAGGGGCCAAATTTTCGAGAAGTGCATTTGCGTTTTTCTCGAAGAGATACAAATCTTTGTGCACCTTGTACACGTACAAAACAGAAAGGCCGGAAAGTAAGTAAGATGTTCGTTTTCACGAAGAACCGGACGTTTTTGTAAAAATGTAACAGTTGTGCGCGGGGACACGTCTGGCCCTTCCCTATGAAAAAATACTGAAGTGTCAGTGCTGGATGACCAGTTGGGGGCGCTAGCACTGATCTATGGTAAAGCGTGTGGTGGGCTCCTACTGGCCAGCCTGGAAGACCTGTTGCCACGGCACTGGTGCAGTATAGTGTTTTCTAAGTCACGCTGTGTTGGGTGTGTTTTGGAGTTTAAGCCAGACAGGAGTGACAGTGATGATAAAGCCCGTGAGCCGCAAAAACCTGAGCAGAAGGCTTTCCTTTTGGCTGCGTGAGGCATACCCGTAGAGGCGGTTGACTTTACAATGCATTGCACAGAAAGGACAAAACGCAGGAAAACGTGGATTTTGATTTCACGAACAGACACGGCGAAATAACCACTGTGTTCAGTTTAATTACTTGCCTCAGTCAAAATGTCATCTCTCAAAGAGTCATTTTGGGTTTTCTTACTGGATATAAACTTGTTCCTTTTTTTCAGTTTTGAAAGAGGAAAAGCTTCGGTGGCGATTTATCGGAAACCATTTTTTTCTTCAAAATCTACATGTACGGCTCTTTGTGAAAACGGTGAAGATAGGCCTATGTGCACCACGCCCGTTTCAGCAAAATCTCTCAAAGAAAGGATCGCAGGCTGCGGGTACAGAATGTTACTGTACTCGACGAAGTGTTTCGTTATCGAGTCGAACGCCGTGAAGAACCTGTCCGCGGTCACAGCTTGTGTGGATGTACTCCAACCGGTAGTGCTTGACCACCTAGCTCCAGCCCAGGGAGCAGAACCTCTCCTGGGGTGGCGACGACCAGTGTGGATATCAGACCCGACGATTCCAATCATTCTGCTCGTCGAACCTATGGTCCAGTACCACCTAGTCTCCACACAAGCAAAACCAGTGGAATTCCTTCAATCTAACGAGTCGCAACCGGGCAGCGGTGAACCAGTTGTCGCAAAGTACGCCCGCTATCGTCACAATATTTCGACACAATATGCCAGATGATATCCCGAAAAAAGTAGCCAAAAGATTTCACTTTTGTTTTTCTTTTTCCCCAACTGCTCCCTGCACGTTCGTTTTCTTTTGCTGCTCGCCCACATGCAACAATGGCCCCCATCTTACGCTTTTTTGAGTTTATGTTTTTATTTATTATTTTTTTTTTACATGTTTTCAAAGTGACCGCCAACATTAATAGCCTGCCTGTACATTTAAACATGAGAACCACCCAGGCAGTGGTGTAGCTAGGATTTCACTGGTGGGGGCTTAAATGGGCACCAGCATCTTATGCTGTCAGTGGTGTGAATTTTGGGGCAAGCTTTTGTCAGTTGACTTGTTCACTATCCGTTCCCCCGTTTTGTTTTCAGTGTGTGTGTGTGTGGGTGTGTAAACGCCTTCAATCGTGGACCTATATATATATATAGTACATTCACGCCAACTCAAACGGTGCAGTTTACCTACTGAAGATCTTGTGACTGTTTACAAGCAATATTATGTTCGACCCACCCTTGAATGTGCATGTCCAGTTTGGCATTCTGGGTTGACTAGGGATCAAAAAGAGCTGCTCGAGAAGTTTCAAAAAAGAGCGTTCCACATAATCTTATCAGTTGATGTTATTAGTAGAACTTTATTCGACTCCATGAGGGACACATTGCAACTTCCCTATCTTGAAAATAAGACGTGAGCAGCTTTGAAATTCGGTAAAAATCTCCTTTTGTTTCGAGAACCATCACAGTTTGCTCCCCCATAAGGTCAAATAACCTCCGTAAAACAAACGCTTTGTCCATCCCTAGATGTCATTCAAACAGGTACAAAAACAGTGCCATCCAAGTTTTAGTAAAATTATTATCTGCGAATTGTTGATAGTTTTTTTAAACTGCGGTTTCAACTTTGATTGTTGGACATTTGTTTTTAATTTAATTTAATTTGTTTTTAATTTGCAAGTTTTTGTTTTCTGTTTGTAACTGTTTCATGAACAATCTGAATCGGGCGGCCTGTTCTTGTACGGGTTCCTAGTTCTCGCACTCGAATGGTGGGAACATGACTCAAGAACACTGTTCTCGGAACGGGATCACGCACCACCTCTTCGTCAGGGTTAATGATCCTTTTGGACACAGCCACCGGCCGCAGCCAGTTGATACGGACACGGCCATTGAGTCTTTTATCCAGACAAGGTTCAAAGCGACGTGACCCTAGCGCATGCATTTCATAGTTAATGTAAATCACTCATAATCGTTATAAACATGATATTTGAGCTCAATCAGACTGGTTATTACGACCACTGGAAAAGTCTTGAGCCAACTGGCGTCCACTGAGCACTGTAGTGTAAAAAGTGGACACTTTTGGCTGACTCGTCCGGGAAAAATTCGTGCTGTGCAATAATTTATAATAATTTGTTAGATTTTCGCCAAATTGGTAGTAGTGCCTCCTATAATGCTGGTCGATGGAGATCCATGAATTTATTTGCATCGATATGGGCACTCACATGGGTGACTGTTTACAAGCAATATTATGTTCGACCCACCCTTGAATGTGCATGTCCAGTTTGGCATTCTGGGTTGACTAGGGATCAAAAAGAGCTGCTCGAGAAGTTTCAAAAAAGAGCGTTCCACATAATCTTATCAGTTGATGTTATTAGTATAACTTCATTCGACTCCATGAGGGACACATTGCAACTTTCCTATCTTGAAAAAAAGACGTGAGCAGCTGTGTTTGAAATTTGGTAAAAATCTCCTTTTGTTCCGAGAACCATCACAGTTTGCTCCCCCATAAGGTCAAATAACCTCCGTAAAACAAACGCTTTGTCCATCCCTAGATGTCGTTCAAACAGGTACAAAAAAGTGCCATCCAAGTTTTAGTAAAATTATTATCTGCGAATTGTTGATAGTTTTTTTAAACTGCGGTTTCAACTTTGATTGTTGGACATTTGTTTTTAATTTAATTTAATTTGTTTTTAATTTGCAAGTTTTTGTTTTCTGTTTGTAACTGTTTCATGAACAATCTGAATCGGGCGGCCTGTTCTTGTACGGGTTTCTTGTTCTTGCCCTCGAATGGTGGGAACATGACTCAAGAACACTGTTCTCGGAACGGGATCACGCACCACCTCTTCGTCAGGGTTAATGATCCTTTTGGACACAGCCACCGGCCGCAGCCAGTTGATACGGACACGGCCATTGAGTCTTTTATCCAGACAAGGTTCAAAGCGACGTGACCCTAGCGCATGCATTTCATAGTTAATGTAAATCACTCATAATCGTTATAAACATGATATTTGAGCTCAATCAGACTGGTTATTACGACCACTGGAAAAGTCTTGAGCCAACTGGCGTCCACTGAGCACTGTAGTGTAAAAAGTGGACACTTTTGGCTGACTCGTCCGGGAAAAATTCGTGCTGTGCAATAATTTATAATAATTTGTTTGATTTTCGCCAAATTGGTGTCAAAATTACTGCAAAGAGTTACTCATAATAACTTCTACGGGCTCAGCTCCAGAAAAATAATGCACTTCGACGACATCTGAAAAAGGGCAGGGTGGGGGAGGTGCAATCTACCCCCAGCTGCTTAGGGGGTAAACATTCCATTGGTATCCACCCCCCTTTGGTGGCCTTTGGTAACGCTTTCAATTCCTGCCATTACCAAACAATAAAATGCTGACTACGAGTCCGATTTTTGCGGCCGCCATTTCTGTTTTGTACATGCTGCCCAATTCTGTATGGGGGACGGGACTAGGGCGGTGAAGCCTTGGATATGAAACACGTTCTTTAGTGAAACGTCATTTCCTCATCTGCTTCCATCACCACCAGTTTCAGCAACAACAACAACATGACAAAAACGATTCAACAATTTCTATGGTCACTGAGTACTTTTAATATGAAGCCCATCACCTAAACTCTGTGTCAGACAAAGTTCCTTTTTTCCCGCACCCTGCTTCATGGATATTTTTGCACACAATTAACACCGAACAGGTGGGGGACACCTTATTATTGTGCTCAAAAGATATGTAAGAGTGATAACAAGTATGACAAATACAATATCTAGCACTTAAAACGCTTTCTTTAGCGACCTGAATCACAGCGCTTACAAATGGTAATTAGTTGAGTAATTACATGAACTTGATACTCTGAGAAAGTTAATTTAACATAGGAAATATATTATCGCTATCATAATTGGTGGAACAGGTAGGCTTCGAGCATTTCTTGTTAAAATTGCTCAGAGGGCGGACTGTTCCACTCCTTCGCTGCAGAGACTGTGAATGTTCATTTTTGCGGGTATGTGGGAAGTTGAGTCGTAAAAGATTAGAAATTGAGTGTAGGTTTGGTATGGAAGGAACATACGGCAGAATACAAGACTGCATATATTCTGGCAACTGTGAGTATGGAATTATGTGTGAACCGGAAGGTCACCTGATTTAAATCTAGGTCATTCATAATGTCATTTGTCACTTAGACAAGCGCAGATTCTGTACTGTAGTGCCTCCTATAATGCTGGTCGATGGAGATCCATGAATTTATTTGCATCGATATGGGCACTTAGTCTCAAACAGACAATATTTCTCAATGATCTTTCCCAGAAATGACAGGTTGAAACTGGTTTGTTATTGCTAAAGATATTCTTATCCAATTTTTTTTTTTCAGAAGAGGTCTCTTGATGGCCTGGTGAGCTCCTTTTGGGCAGCGATCTATTTAGTGTGAAAGACAGAAGTTGGTGGATAGGTAAGATGTTTTCCTTTAAAGCCCAGGTCGGGAGTGAATCGAGGTTACACGAGTTATTAGGAGAGCCTTGGTAACTTGTAAAACCTCATTTCCATCAGCTTGACTGTAATAAGACAATGGCTTGAAATAGATATTTTGGGCTCTGAAAAAAAAACCTATGTGTATCTAGCCGAAACTAAATTTTGTCGAATTCTGATAATTTTGTCAAAGAAAGCGAAACACTGGCTTCTGATTGCTTAGTATTTCAGCAAATCTTGAACAGGAAACGAACCTGGGTTTCTGTGTAAAAGTGAGCTTGGAGTTCTCTAGAACTGCATGTGCAAAATTCGTTGATGTGTTCTGTTAATGTGAAGGGCCCATTTTGGTACAGAAACGACTTACGGTGCCCATCGTGCCGTTTTCACGCCCGGCAACTAGGGAAATGTGCAAGGGCCAATACTTGCATTTGATTTTTGTAAACTGGTGAGAAATGAAGGGTACATTTTGGCAGTATTCTATCCGAGTTCGAAAGGGGATCTGCTTGACTATGCGATGGTGACTTTTTTGCCGTGGCATTTTTGTAACTCCGAATTCTGATATTCAACTTATGGCCGATGAGGCACGGATTAAGTGAAGTCCCATCCAAATTAAATCTAAAGTGCGTTACCGTGGGGGAAAACGGAGTGGGCTTCGCGCCTTTTCTGGCGACAGTGAGGTAGACCCAAAGGCTTACTGATTTGACATCCGTTGCATTCTCGATGTCATTTGCTGTTGTTGAAATTCCAGCACCTAGGGGTGGTTCGTTTCTTTGGAGTTTATTTCGTCGTTTTCCTGCTTGTATTTTTCGGGAGACCTGTCCGGCCAGTGATGGATCAACCATTCACAAGAAAGAGCGGCAGTTGCAACGCACCTGTTGCAACTTTGGGGGTAGCCCAAGAAGATATGCAAGACGTATCTTTTTTGAGAATTTCTCTTCAAATATCAAATTATTCTGCAGTTGAAAGCCAACGAAATTTCTTGTTGTAACCAATGAAAATGTATTTCCGTCGATGGAATAGGGAGGCGAGTGCAGCCCGACTGTGCCACCCCTGGATCTCTCACTGTTGAATCACCAGTAATAAATTTAACATTATACACCACACAGCTTTTAATACTGAGATCACTGAGAAGAAAATTGGGCCCAACACGGTTGGGGGTCGGCATCACTGTCGAAAATTTAGGGAATTGATATTATAAATGAAAGTAAATCAGCATCAATCCTTTGGCTCACCGTATTCAAACCAAGAAAATTACCCTGTGGGTTCTTCCGCGCCCGGGGACGTGAAAAAAAAGTGCCGAGGCGGAAAAAGACAAAAGTTATGCGGTGTTGACCAAGCATTCAGGCGCACGGACTCCTGAAATTCGCAAGAATCGCAGTTACCGGCTTCCATATAGGACTCTTCTGGGATCTCGGGGTTCCCGGCCCAACGCACTTCCTCCCTGCCCATCCATTTAACCCCCAAAAGGGTTCGAGCGACCATGCAAGGGAGGAAACGAGACAAGCCCCTAAGCCCTGGCCGCCGAGTGGGCCATAACGTCTCGAACCTGTACTAAGGTGCTCACCTGGACTTCGCGGACAGTGCCAGCCGCAGAGCTTATCCAGTAGGCTAAGGTACTGCTGGTATTTGACGGGGTGAATTAGAGTCTCTTATAGCGACTGACTGACAGCAAGCGTTTGGAAAATAAAAACCACCACTGGGATTCGAACCCACCGTCTGACGATCTGATAACCGCGGTTAACCACTCGGCCATCTCAGAGATATTGAGCTCTGTTGTTCATATCAAGGAGATAAAGTCATTAATCTCACTGCACAGAATCGTGCTGTGTAAATACCGAGTGATTAAAATGTTACAATAGTGCATCACGTAGCAAAAAAATAATACACATTCACGCAAACAATGGAGGTCAAAATTAAATGCTCTCCCTGACAGCTTCTCTGTACCATTTTTTTTTTAAATGAACGCGATTCAACATGGGCAGATCCCTGGACCGTGAATACGTTACACGCACATTTGTATGTGTCAAAGGCACTGGGGCGAGAACCATAGCGTGACCTAACGCGTGCACCGCGTAGTCCATTCGTTTGCGCTGCACTTCCTGATTCCAAATGACGTCACAGTTCTGTACTCTTTTCAGAGAGTTACGACAAGGTGCAAGTTTGATAAAGGACAACTACGTGTAGTTAACTAGTAGCTGATTTGTGACTTTACACTGATCCAATGTATTTTCTACTTTAGTAGTAGAGAATAGCCGGTTCTGGATCACACACCCCTTTCAACCCCTCTCACCCACCCGCACCGGGGATTTCCACTTCACTGACCTTGAACTTTTGGCCCCGGCTGGCTAAACAACTCGTGACTGGCACCGACCTGCACAAACAAAAAGGGATTTCCCCTTGCCCGTCATAAAAAACGAAAAAATAAATAAACAAACAATAATAAAAATACATAAAAATAAATGGTAGATCAAACTACAAACGTGAATTGTTATTTTTGCAAAGACACGAGTAATTCGATCGACTTGATAGATTCGTACGATTGCTCTCGTTGTTTTAATTCCAAAATTTTACGCAAATGCATAGATTGTAAAGAATGCCACAATTGTAACAGATGCCAAGACTGCGTCAGATGTAAGGACTGCTCCACCAGCGACGATTGTGGTAGATGTATAAATTGCGCGGCTTGTTTTAATTCATACGACTGCAGAAATTCAAATGCCTTGGACAGTTGCGAGGACTGTTACAACTGTGCCAATTGTATCGAGTGTTTTGGTTGTATGTACTGCACCTGCTGCGTAAATTGTGTCGAGTTGGTAGGAATGGATCACGTGGTACTCGTTGGCAAGCATCATAAAAAGCTGAGGCACGTGCGAGAGAACGAGCCACTGCCTGATTCAGCTACTAAACTCGACGCAGACTTATATAAAATTGGACTAATTATTGAATATGACACTGACGTAGAAATCCCACTAGAATAAAAATGATAAAAATTTTAAAAACCTATATATAAATAGAACATGTCAACTCAAATGTATATCGTCTCAAATGACCACGAACGTCTAAATGCCGGCAACAAAAACCCCAAAATTACCTATGGCCCCTTTGACTCTGAAAAATTAGTCATTTTAAGACCTATAAAGTGTTCTTCTAAGATCCTCTATCGCCACGAGGACCAAAACAAACGATTGTTGATTAGACTCGAAGACCCTTGTTACGGCGTCAACCCGGTTTACAAATATGGCACTAAGGAACCTCCTGGCCAAGATCAAATTTGTTATCAAGTGTCTCCCGATACCGAATCGTTGCTATTATGTGTAAATGAAGCATTTTATAATTATTTTGAAAAATTAACAGATGAGATCCTGGAAGACCTCCCAGTGATTACGCGTAACTCTTTTAAGGGGTCTCAAAAACTAGATGACATACCCGATCAAATCAATTACTTAGTTAAACCGGCTTATACCGATAAAAGTATGGTGTACGTTAAGATCGCCTATGATGCCTCTTTGGTGGATAAATCGTTTAAAGAAATCGATCGCGCTCTTTTTGCAAATAAGAAATGTCACGCGATCTCTTTGATATCTCCTAAAGATATTTACTATGGTGCCCACGGTTCACTTTCTTGTGGAGCGAGCGTTAGATATCGAGTCACGTCGGTTATACTAACGGTTGAAGAAAAACCTTACCTTTTGGACGCGTTTGATTAAATAAAAGTTAGTGAAAGTCAATTTAACCTCGGTTATCCCAGGGTTAAATTTTTTTACTTTAAATAAATAAACCCTTATATAAAATGACTGATGCAGAACTTTGCCACTTGCTGAATCTAAAGGAAGTACACATAATTGGGGCAACGAGAAATGTCCAACCGAGGCTGCCTTGTAACCACCAAATAGTTGAAATGGGTGAAAGATACGCGTGTAAACATTGCGGCCAAATTTTTGGGTGGGTTTCTTCGTTCGGAGCCGCAGACGTGGGCGATCGATACTACAAGCATCACGTTTGGAAAAAACCCAAGCCGCCAAAATCGAGAAAAACGTTACAGAGGTATAATCTGTCTTTTCAAAACGGTGAAGCGGGTGAAATAGAATACAAGTTGAACCAAGTTCTAAACGGTAAGATCTCTAGAGGTAAACCTTTGAAGGCTTTAATCGCGGTGTGTTATCAAGACGTCACTGGGAAAACCGAATCTGAAGTTAAAGACCTTTTTCAAGTCTCTGACAAGCACTGGAAAAACGCTATGGAGAAGTTTAACCTCGCCAAACAAGACGTATAAACCGTATATAATAAAATGGAGAATCACACTTTTAACTTGACCGAGAACCCGCAGACGTTTAGATTGAAAAACGAGATCAACAACACCAAAGGAGACAAGGTCATCCGAGTAAAGAATATTCAGTTTGAAGCTGGATATTTTAACGTAACAAACGCCACCGAAATTGAGTGGGATACAAACTTGGACGGTAGGCCCGCGGGGGTACTTGGTGAACGACCGCCCGGTATACCCTCAGTGGTAAGAACGGACTCATCTCCCAATCCAGAATTAGTACAAACAGCTAAAAACAGATTGATCCAAGCAAATAAAAGAGGCGAGTTAGCGGAAGAATTCAGAATCATCGCTGATGAAATTGAGCAGTTAAACCAAGAAATTGCAACTTTAGAAGATCAGTTAAACCAAAGGCAACCATCAGAAACGAGAGTTCGTTTACATTTTGATCTTGACGATAAAAAAATCAAATCAGCTTCACTGCTAGAGGGGCAAAGACAAGCTTTAGATGAAATCTACGAAGGGAATCCACCAACTCAACCAACCACCACCACCAACTCCCCCAGGAGACCCAGAAGAGAATTAACTAAAAGACTGTTTTTGACGGGGCTAACTGAACCTATATACGACCGACTTCATTCGCGAAGCTCATCTGAACCATTACCCGAGGGCCAAAGAGGAAGCATCGTGGTACCCCCCGGTTATTATAGCATGGACTGGTTTCACTTTTTGTTAAACTCGATACCGGGCGTTTCTTTTAAGGTTCACTCGGAATCTAAACGGGTGACTTTGGCCATTACGGACCCCAATCTCAAGTTGCGACTAAACAAAGAAGTGTCCAAGCTATTAAACTTACCCAAAATAAAACTTTTACCCAACGTCATTTACGAAGGCAATTACGATTTAAACCCCTTGAAACTAGTGTTTATTCATTGTAAACAATTAAATACATTTTACAACTTTTATAACGGAAAGACTTTAGACTTGCTAGACGTGATAGCTACCGAGCCTAGCACCCGTAATAATTGTAAAACGCCTAAAAAGTTAATCGACAGGAACATCAGTGAATTGACTTTTTCTGTTAAAAATGACAGAGGTGAGCTCTTGAATAACATCGGCAAAATTTTAATCGAGTTAGACATTTTTTAAAACGTGTAATTATAAAAGTAATAAGATGACGACTAATATATACCCGGATTTGACTTTGCACTCTGCTGAAGCGAGTGGGCGAGCTACGAGCGAAGCGAGTATTATGGAAACAAAGGTTTACAGGTTAAGAAAGATCGAAGAAATTAAATCCCAAATCCAAAGAGAACGCGACGCGAGGGAAGCTTGCTACAAAAAGATCAAACGAATCTTAACCGCGCTCGGATATGTGGAATATGGAGTAGAAGCACTGGGCGCCACATCGGCAGCAGTAGGCATTCCCGCTATCTTGGGTGTAATTACCGGTCCCGTTGGACTTGTGATGGAAGGAATCGCTATCGGTGCGTTTGGTGCTTACGCGATTCTAAAGTACGCCTCCCGTAGACTCACCCACAAAACTAAAAAACACGACCAAATTCGAATGTTGGCAGACGCTAAATTAAACACCATCGAAGAATACGTATCTCACGCTATTGAAGACAGTGACATATCTCAGGAGGAATTTGTCCTTATTTTATCTGAGCTGAAAAAGTTAATGAGATGAAAGAAAAGATCAGATCGCGTACGTCTACAAAATTAGAAGAAACTAAAGAGAGCAACTCGCAAAGCAAGCAAGAATTTGAACGTAAAGTCAACGAAAGAGCAGAAGCGCTGGCCAACGAAAGGGCGGCGGTTTTAAAAAAAGATCTTATGAAAAAACTTGGCGAATAAGTTTTACAAAGTCGGTTGGGTATGACCGGAGGGAGAATGAAGATAACCCACCCGCTTATCAAAACTTGGTCTGCCCAACGGCTCCTCCTTTTTAAAATTCTTTTAAAATAAATGGGAGGCAATTTTAGTAGTCTAAATATTTTAGTAAACGAAGACAATTCCTTTACAGCCGAGTTTCTAAATTTAACGCGTGCGTATAAATTACCGAAAGTAACCACGGATGAAGCAGTCAATAGGTGGTCTGCCGAGGCGATATCGTTTTACCAAAATCAATTTAATTTCGCGGTCTATTGCGCGACGACGGCTTGCGGTGTGGGCTTTGATCTGCTGTCTGACCCTAATCCATACATCTCTGCTTTATTTAACTTTCACGTGTATTACACCGTACGAAAAATACTTTACGACTGCGTGATGCCCATTCCGAGCGACGACGTATTTGACGCGTTACACAATAATTACGACCATCGGAAGTTTACTGACACGTGTCTTTTATACGGAGTAGACCCGAATAAATCGTACAAACAAACGAGAGACACTTTGTCGAACGGATTAGGGACCGCTTACTACTATGACAATGGATATGTACCCGTTCCGGGTAAAAACTACGACGCGCACGACTTACACGTGACCAACGGTAAATACGCGGGATCCACTTACATGGGATTTGGATGGGCTAAACCACCTAAAGGTTCTGGTCACGCGAGTACATACACGGTTACCTGGATCTCACAGTCGGACACGATTACTTTGGCCTGGTGGGATTTCGTTCCTAAAAAGTCTCGGTTGACTGACGTGGGAATCACCAAGGTAAACGAATCGATTCGAGCTTACGTCTACGCTTTGCTCGGCGCACAGGCTCAAACCAAGACCAGCGTGTTGGCCACCGGCACCGGATTAGACGCTCAAAGGCAATTTATTACGATCGTGGAATCTTTAATTAATTCGGGTCCCGATCTCGAACAGTCGATCGACCAATATCAAGATTCGTTACAATACGCGAAAACGCCTTTAAACTTCGTAGTTGCCCCGGGTTTGTACCTGGTGCCTTCAGACATGGACTTACGCATCGGCACGTTTGATGGATATAACAATAATTTACAAATCGCGACTGAGGATATGACTACCGGATACGTACCGAGTTTGAATAACGGGACGAGTGGAACGAGCGAGCGGAGCGAGCGAGCTACGAGCGCAGCGAGAACGAGTACCGACGAAGAGGAATTACCTAGGAAGCTACCAGAACCAGCTCGCAAAGCCAGCAAGCCTTTAGACGCCCACAACGAAGAGAAACTATCATTAACCGTTGGAGCTCTTGCAGTGGGTGTCGTCGGGTTTACCTTGTATAAAATTTTAACTTAAACGTTTTGAATTAGAGAATCTATTCCCTCCTAAATCTAGGAAGGAATATTTTTTTTGGTCTTTTTTACACATTCTTTTGCAAGTACGTTAAAAGCAAAACACCCGCGCCCACGAACAAGGTCCACACGTGTTCCGCCACCCATCCGACCGCTTTACTCGCTACGTTAAAAATCCAACTTAAAATGCTACCGATGATCCCGGGTAAAGCTCCTAAAGCGCTTACCCCTAGTTTCTTTAATACGTTTGCCAGGTTCCACAGTTGACGTTTGATCCAATCGGTAACTCCACCCTTGGAAGGAGGAGCTGGCGTTGGTTTAGGTGTGGGTTCAGGTTCGGGAGTTGGTGTGATCGCTCCGCGAGCTCCGGCACCCCTGACGCTGGCTACTATACTACCAGCTATGGTACTTACAGCTAAACCAAAAGCCGCTAAGATGCTCGCGATTGTGACGCCTTGTTCTCTAAATAAAATATTAATTCGTTCGCGTAGTGTCAAATCCGAATCCATCACTGCCGTAATCGTTTCTTTAATTCGATTAATTTGACTCCTCAATCGATCGGTATTTCTATTGATGACTTCTAATCTACCCCGTCTTTCGTCTCGTAAGTTGTATAATTGTAGTTGAAGTTCTGTACGTTCTTCTTCGGACGTCGCTTCTTCTAACTCGGCTTCAAATTGTTGAATTTTTGCGTCTAACTCATCTAATTTACCTTGATTTAAAATTAATTCTCCTTTTACCGTTTGTAACGATTTATCTAACGCGACCAACTCGCGGTAATTTAGCCCTTCGGTTTGAACGTCTACGCCACGGGTGAGGTCTTCTACAATGTTGCTCGCTAGATCTGCTGCGCCGGGTAGTTCTGTCACTTCTGTTCTCGTGCGATGAAGTTCTGCAAGTTTACGTTGCACCTGAGCAGCTTCTTCTTTTGTTTTGCCAGAAACGTAGTCTTGTAAGCCTAAAACGCGCCTTATGAAATCTGTGTTTGTTCTTTGTTTAATAGTACTTAAGCTAAGAAATTTATTATTATTCTTATCTTGGGTTAAGATAACTTTTTTACCTTCAAACTTTACATACAGGCGATTTTTGCTATATAAATTAAAAATATTTGGATCCCTAATAAACACCTCGTATCCAGTATTATGTTCAATCGTGTCATAGAAATCGTTCATTTTATCTTCAACTACCGCCCGGGTTAGTCTTCTTAAGGGTGATATCCCCAATCCTGAATCGATAAACATCGTTTCCACTTTTGATTCGTCTTGATAGTTTTGGTCGTCTCGGTCGTCTAGTTCGTCTTGCTCGAGTTCTTCTTGTTTGTCTATCTTGCCCATGTCGTCCATTTCAAATCCCCCTTCTGCCATTTCTTTTATAATAATAAGTTTTTAAGCGGTGGGTAGGCTCGCGGGTAGAATACCTTGTGCTAGCAACCAACCCTGGGTAGCCAATGCACCACTGGACAAAGCGGTTAATTTTAATGCATCCTCGGCGGACAACCTATTTAGATCTGGTGGTTTAATTTTAAATAGCTTACTCGACAGCATAGCGTATCCGAGTGAGATTCCTGAAACAACTGCGCCGTGATAAACCGTATTGGCGATTCCGTTTACGTCGATTGATTTAGCGTTACTCATATTTATATATAAAGAACTTTTATTCCATGTCCAAAATTGCTTCTTGGTTAGGAATATTCACTTCTTGCTTTGGTTGAATAACTTGTCGAGTGGGTTGTGAACTGCTCGACTTGTTTCTCCAAATTAAGTAGAGAAGAACCCCCGCAACCCCCAACGAACCGAGTATCAAGCTTCTGTTCTCTGTAACCGTTTGGTAGATCTTACTCTCTTCGTTGCTTTCTTCGCCCGCTAATTTCATATTGACGAGCTGTTGTTTCATCTTTTTGTTATGCTCGGCTAACTTCTTACCTTGTTCTACGCGCCTCGGATTTTTAGCTTTGGTAACTGACTTAGTTACCGTCTGAACTTGGTTGCTCGCTGGTGTTGGGTTCGATTCGTTTGTTGACATCCTCTTTTAATATAACAGAACTAACTCATCTAACTCATCTAATTTACCTTGATTTAAAATTAATTCTCCTTTTACCGTTTGTAACGATTTATCTAACGCGACCAACTCGCGATAATTTAGCCCTTCGGTTTGAACGTCTACGTTTGAGCGTTTGAGCTCTAGATGTTTAGTTGTAATCAACATAGCTGTAAGTGGAGATAGGTACACTCCATACTTGTAACAGACCTCTGTAAGTAAATGACCCATAGTTTGACTGATGATAGGATCGTCGTTTAAATCTTTAGTAAGCGCTTCTTCGGACTTTAAGTTGACGTTAAATCCGAGTAGATCGATCGGTGTGGCTATTCCTAGTAAGCGGGAGTATAAACTTAAAATCGAGTAACCAAGAGTTTTAACGATTTCTTTACCAAATTTAACTTCATATAAATTGAATAACTTTTCTTGATCTTTGGGTGACATGGCTTCAATCTCTTTTATCGTGTAATCTTTGCCGAGATATTTTTTAGATTCACCTGACGCGGCTATCGCGCAAAGGCGGTCTTTTACGTTTGGTTTACATTCGTTTGATTCGCTTCGCTCATTGAATATGCTTTTGATGTCATCCATTTAAATATATATGTTTTAAATTTGTTGATCGTTTTTTTGAAGCAAAGGTACTCGTAGGTGTAGTAGGTCAGGTTGACTGCAATAACTAGCTGGATAACTAGTTGAACGTATTGTAACAGGACTATCATTTTGTTAATAACAAAAATAAATTTACTTAAGCTAAGCTTATATAGCCTAGCTTAAGCAAAAGATAAATAATTAGCAACTAAATCTAACTAGTTTTATAGTAATGGTGTGAGTATTCAATCTCAAGATTATCCGACTTTCTAGCGTTGTTACACTTACGACAAGCTAGTACGCAGTTAGACTTAATATGACCAATGGAGTTATCTAATCTTTCGATAGTACAAAGATCGTCTCTATTGTCTATGAATTGCATTTTGACCTTACAATCTGGATAGAAACAATGCGGATAATCTTCAATCAATCCTCTGCAAAAGTCAGTATCAATAAACCGGTCAGGATCGAATCGATTATACTTCTTATCTGATTTTCGAGCGTTGTGAATCCAACCCCAAATCGTTACCTTGATTGGATCGCTACAAATCTTGCAATGTTCTCTCTGTTTTTCGTGAGGGCATATGCCTTTCCCACCACAATCAACACAACGATATTTTTGTCTGCCGTGCTCGCAAATCGATGCCCCTTCACATTTAGTGCACTGATGTCTTAATTTACCGTGTTCGCAGATACCTGAACCTCCGCAGTCAACGCACTGATGTCTTTGCCTGCCGTGAGTACATTTGCTTCGTTCTTGATTAGCTCGTATTTTAGCAATACAATCGTTACAAGTCGCGTTAATTTTACCCGTTCTCTGTATGGAAAAGTTTGTCAAGTCTAAAAGCCAACGACACTTCGCACAATTCTTTTTACTTTCAATCATCTTATTTAATAATAGATTTTAAAACTTTTTCTCATTTTTAATGAATGTGATATGATGCCGGTGGCTCGGTATTCAACACCAACTTACTAAATCTCACGTCCCGTAAGTATCTTTTAATTTCTTCTCTCTTTTCGTCTGGTACTATATCGTTTTCGTCCAAACATTAGTCAAACGAATTACGATCCTTGCAATAAAAGATAGCTGCCCAGGCGGTATTCTCGCGGAAGTCTTTTAAAACGGAATTGTACTTTTGCGTAAGTAACCAACACGAATGAAGGTAGTGTCTACCGCTAAACGCCATTTTAGACAACGCGCAAACAGAACCGCTTTTTGACTTCTTTCGATACTTGATAAATTGATCGGCTGCACAATCGTCGATGATAAACAAAGTATTTATCCCGTCGAATACTCTCTGATAAAGTTCGATCGCCTCGTTTAATTCTAGTCTTTCCCGATCTAAATCACACAGGTAGACATTTTCGTCGCTGTATATCCACGGCCTATCGATATAAGTTTTATTCTTAAAAACCGTCGGACAGATAATGACTATAGCTTCAAACGCAAAACGGTACTCGGTTTCTAACAAATTTAAAATCCAGTTGGTTTTGCCTGACCCAGTTTTGCCCACGATCAAAGCGCAATGCGGATTCTTAAACGTCTGGTTCTCGCTACGCTCGTTGCTCCCTCTGGTCGCTTCATAGCTCGCTCGTTCCACTAGCTCGTTCATTTAATTTAAGTGACTCTACTCGCTTCGTTTCTTTAATAAACAAGATTTTTAAAGTTTCCATCCTCTACCGTTAGTTGAGAGTCCATCACCAAGAACACGTACATCGTCAGCGCGCCAGCAGTTTCGGCCGTTCGTTCCATCTGTATAGATATGTCTCCTCCTCCACCGAGAGGTCTGCCCGAACCGTGAGCGCTGTTGTCGTCAGAACTTCTAAAGTCGAGCCACAAACCGTACTTGTCTTTTAGGTAGTCGGCCATGTCTACTCCCAACAAGGATAAGTCCGAGACGACCCCTCTAGCTAATTCTTTATCCGAGTCTCCGAAATACTTTGTAACTTCATTCCAGTGTTGATATTCAAACAGGCCCTGCGAGTACAATTGATTAGGTCTACCTTCAACCGTCACAATCGTTTTTGTGATGTGTGGATTATAAAACTTTTGCGGGTTGCGGGTCGTCGGGTCTTTAAACAGGATCAAAATTCCTTTCAAGCTCTTGATCGTCTGGTCTATGCTAATGTTCCATAGCGTGTCTGACTTGTTTACCGCTTGCTTCTTCCACGAGTGAATCTGGTCGAATAGGTAATACATCGTCTTTTTGTTTCTCAAGGTTTGGGCCAAGTCTCGATTAGTAACGACTTCGTATTCCAAGGTAAGATCTGAATTTTGGTACTCCGCGGCTGTATCTGACGAGTTGACCACTTTGTCGTGTCCGTTAAAAGTTAGTTGGTACGTTAGAGGCTCTTTAAACCACGATGGGTAAAATGGGGTATGGTCCGTCAACATCGGCGTGTCTAGTGGAATCGCGTACCTGTTTTTAAAAGCGTCGGCAATTGCTTTGTCCTTACCATCGTTTGCGGCAGCATTAGCATCGTCAGCCCCTAGACGTATCTTAGCTACATTTTCTTTCTCTAGTCCAAAATACGCCATATTTTTAGTCTGCGACGGGGGTAGCCAATTGTCCTTAAAATTGTGAAATACATCTGCATTCCGGTAACTCACGATCTTGTTTCCCTGGAGAGATATATTTATTTCTGAAACCAGGTTTCTCGCCACGTTGTTATAAACCGTCCGGTTGTCGTCCGAGGCGCCGTCGAGGTCGAGTTTAAAAGCGAGTTTGGCAGTACCGGGTACAATGACTTCGTCCATGCCTAAAGCGGGGAATTTTACGTTTAACGTGTGGCGCGCGTCTATAGTGCTCGGGTTGTGCGTAATGGTTACTTCACGCCGCTCGCCTTTGATCGCGCGATGAAATGTAAGTCTTCGACTCGGGTTAAGCTTTTTGGTGTATTGTTGCGACATATTTACTTTTAATATATAGTAGTTTTATTAATACTATTCTTATTTACGATTCTTATTTTATCATTTTAAAAAGAAAAGAAAACACGACTAACGTTAAACCCGCTGCAAAAACAGATCTTCGTATTTTTCACTTTGGGACTCTGAAACCATATCACCGATGTGATCTAAAATTTCATCCAGCATCTGCTGAATCTCTGTTTGGTCGGTTTGAATCTCGATTAATTTATCTTTAACCCTTGCTCTATGAGTGCAATTTACTGCCAGTCAGTAATACCTGCCAATGCACTGCAGCTGGAGTGCATTGGAGGATTCTTAGCATTACCAGTGGAGTGATTTTCAAACTCCCAGTGGAGTGCATTGGAGGATAACCTTGTTGTCCCATGAATGCCAACAACTGGAGTGCCAGGGAGGACAATTGGGTTCTCTGGTAAAGTGGTTCACTTACTTTTGAGACACCCTTGGCACTGTCAGTTCACAGTGAACTATGAAATGTGACGAATGAAAGAAAGCCCTGGATTTTTTTACTGGGCACTAGGAGGGGAAAATAGTCTGTTTTTATTATTAGTGACATTTTATGATGTAAAATGTTACTTAGCATAACACTTGAGTTGGAATTAGCATGACACTATAATATAGCATGAAATTGCTTAGAATTACATAATATCAATGTTGGTAAGGCTATATAAGACCTGCAAAAACAGGTTTTTTCAGAGTACATCCCCTTTCCATAAAGTTGAGAGTCCTGAAATTGCCGACATGAGTCAACGGGATGAGTGGAACCTCCAGTCAAGTTTGAGAGGTCAGGAGCGAGACCTGTTTGAGAGCCTTGCTGTCAAAATGAGTGAAGGAAGGTATGTGCACATTCTACATACCGATGCTTGGCCTTTTTTCCTAGTTATAAATGTATGCTTTTTCTTTCAGTTGACTACTACATATCAGTGATTTCCCTCTGTTTCATTTATACATGTAACACATACATGTACATGCAAAGAATAAAATCTACTCTACCATTTTTCTTTGCAGAAAGAGGAAGAGACATGAGAAAGAAACATGTCAGAAAAAATGCAGTTTGGATAACGAGCAAAACAGCTCCCAGCCAGGACCATCGCTGGCTCCAGCTGATATGATAACAGTGATGGAGTGCAAGGTTATAAGTGGTGGTGCTACCCATGGTAGTAAGGGTGGAGGAAATTTTGACCATGAATATTATGAGACAGAAGAGGAGGCGGGGATGGCTGAAGATGGATCTGGAGAGGAGGAGGAAGATGAGGAGGAAGATGACGAGGAGGAAGATGAGGAGGAAGATGACGAGGAGGAAGATGACGAGGAGGAAGATGAGGAGGAGGAAGATGACGAGGAGGAAGATGAGGAGGAGGAAGATGAGGAGGAGGAAGATGAGGAGGAGGAAGAGGATGAAGATGATTTGTCTCAGCCAATCCCGGGCCCAACCCAACCTAAGAAGCGAAAGACGAAAACCCTAGAGCCTTTGTCCGACAATGACCAGAGAAAACCAAGACATGGGGACCATGTCTATCCAAGAGACCGCCATGGCTGGACAAGAAGTTTGAAAAAAGTACACATCCATAAATTCAGAGGGAAGAAACCTTATGGTCCTCAGCAGGTTCGCCCAGACAATGATGACCCATTGGAATATTTCTTGTCGTACTTTCCTCTATTCCTCTTCGGGAAGATTTCAAAGTACACAAACATAACTGGCCAACCTAAACCAAACTTCACCAAACCGACAACTCCAGCTGAAATCCGAGCTTGGTTTGGCATTAGAATGTTGCAAGGGGTCCACGGCAACGAAAATGCAGAGGATGACTGGTCAACGCATCCAGGACTACGCAACAATCTCATCTCCTCGACAATGACAATGGCTCGTTTTAACCAGCTCTCTGAATCCTTGGCATGTTCAAATCCACAGCGTGGACCAGCAAGAATCAAGAGGAAGGCAGATCGGTATATGTGGCGAAAGCGTCACCCTCTCTATCCTCTTCAGATTGTGTGGGATAAGGTTGCCAAGCGATGTAGTAAGAACTACAACGTTCACCGGGATCTGGCACTGGATGAGGCCATTGTCAAATACAAGGGAAACAGATCCAATGTACGGAAGTTTTTCATGCCCCTGAAGCCAACCAAAGTAGGCTTCAAAATCTTTGCCGTGTGTGAGTCCAACTCTGGCTACACTCACCACTTTCATGTCCATACTGAAAATGAAAGATCTAAGTCTCCAGATGATAGAGCCATATTTCGGCAGGTACCACCGGTTCTATTGTGACAAAATCTACACATCAGCTGCTCTTGCAGAGGCACTTCTCGAGGAGAAAACCTACATATGTGGAGCAGTGAAGCGATCATCAGTTGGCCTACCAACTGATTTCAGCACTTCTGCTAAGATCAATCCTGCCATGCACAAACACATGACAGGCATGAAGAAAACGCCACGAGGGACGATGTACGTCCGCCAGAAAGGCCAGATGACAGCGGTACTATGGCGAGACACTAAGGTTGTCTCGCTATTATCCACCTGCCACCAGGGGTATCGTGATCAGGCAACAGATTTTGTCTCAAGAAAAGTGATGCAACAAGAACAGAAGAAGGCACAGAAGATAGATGTACCAGCCCCGCCTCAGGCGATTGCGTACACAAAGTTCATGGGCGGAGTGGACAGGGCAGACCAGCTCCGTTCCTACCACACATGCAGCAGACAGTCAATGTCATGGTGGAAGAAGTTGCTCTACTACCTGATTGACGTTTCACGCGTCAATGCCTACATATGCTATAAGCATCATCGCGAGGCAGAAGACAGCCCGTTGATGAGCACCAGAATGTTCACCGTCAACATTGCAACCTCCCTCATTGCGGGATTTGCAGAAGGAGCACCGGCCTACCAGCCAAAACTCCAGCCGGTTCCTATCTACAATGGACCAAACCACCAGTGTGTCAGAATGCCAGGGAAGTTCCCCAAAATGTGCATCCAGTGCAAACTTACAAACAAGAAGACAGCCAAGGGAAGGAATGTTGTCACGCGAACTGGTTGCACAAGCTGCAACATACATCTTTGCAAGGCAGAATGCTTCCTGATGTTTCACGCAGCCAAAGGTGTTCCATGTTAAGCATAAGAAATGTTCCCACAGATAACAGTCAATTCAGCAAAAATAAAAGGCATGTAAAGCAATAGAAAAGTAGTGTTTTTCCTAATCAGAAAGAAAAAGCATACATTTAAATAGGAACAGAGGAAACCAATTCCTGATAAAAAAAAAGAAAAGGTACTTTCATTTGGGGCAATGATTGTAAGACTGAGCCCTGAAACAAACAAAATAAATATGCATTTTCCAATCTCTTACTGGTCCCACCAGTAATAAAAAAGTACAGAGTAAATAAAAAAGTACAGAGTAGTAGTCTTTACTTTGACAGCCCCCAGCAAGTCAGTTTTTCCAAGCACTTAGTATTTTACTGCACAGCCCAATAGAAGTACACTCCAGTGCACTCCAGAGGATTGTGGCATGTAGCTTTGCTGATCAATGTAATACACTAGGCGTTTACAGCTGGACCAAGTTGACCTCCAGTTTACTTTGCAATTCCTTGAAGTGTACACAGTTTCTCCCTTAAAGTGGTGTGGCCGTTAGTGGAGGGCCTTGTAATAAACATAGCCACTTTTTTAAAGGGGAATATTGCAGTGCATTGGAGTGTCAACAAGAGCAAGGGTTAATTTCGGTAATACTCGCTTCGCTCGTTCTCCATATTTAATTTAACCTTATTTTAAGAATGGCTAGTGCTTTAATGATGGTTGGAGGAGCGATAGTAAACGCCTTGGCATTTACGGGCTCAAATTTTTTATTCAGCAGTTTATCAAAAAGTAAAGTCGACGAAGAACGAAAGCGTCACGACCTCGCGTTAGAACAATTGGCGCAAGCGAAGGAAGAGTGGGAACAAAAACGTGTCCACATGCTAGACTTTTTGAACGAACGAATGCGACAAGAACGCAAGAGTCAGCAAACATTTGTAAACGTGGACGAAGCCTTACGAGCTTATTCAGAATTGACCGGTAAGAGTATTATCCCGTTACCGCCAGAACCTAAGTTATCCGATTTTTACGAGCCTTCCGAAGACCAAAAAACCCGCGAGTTGGTTTGGATTTTAGGTGGAACTGCGATATTCGGATTGTTGGCTTATAGATACGCTTAACTTTAAAAACTAGTATTTTTAAAATGGAGAGAGAATTTAAAAAACTATTTTACAGTCCACAGGGTTACTGGCGAGGAGAAAGCGCGGTGGACCGTCTCCACGAAAAGACTGGTGCGGACAAATCGGTCGTCAGAAAATGGCTAAAAAAGCAAGCCGTTTGGCAAATATACTTACCCGCACCACATTACGTACCCAGACCTACAATGTTGCAATCAGAATCGGTCAAACCTAATTACGCGCATCAAATGGACGTTTTGTATTTACCCTGGGACCGAGTTAAAAGGAAAACGTTTAAGTACGCTTTGACCGTGGTAGACGTGGGTTCGCGATATAAAGAAGCAGAACTGTTTACCAGTAAAACTGCCGAACAAGTGAGCGAGGCAATAAAGAAAATTTACGGGCAATCACCTTTGACGTGGCCCAAATTCGTAATGGTAGACTCGGGATCTGAATTCAAAGGCGAGTTTAAAAAGTTAATGACAAAAAATAAAGTACAAATTCAAGTGGGTGAGCCTGGGGTACACAGATCTCAAGGAATTGTAGAAAGGTTTAACCGTACTTTAGCCGAAAGGTTATTTGGCCACCAATACGCTCAAGAAATGTTAAACGTGGGTGTGCGTAACGTGGAATGGGTGGAACGTTTGCCTCAGGTCGTGAAATCGTTAAACGAGGAAAAAACGCGGTTAATAGATGCCGTTCCTGCAGAAGCCGTCAAACCAGACCGAGTGAACCAAGAACCCAGTGCACCTGTAAGAACTACCCAAAGAGAACTTCCTCCAGACGCGGTCGTTAGGTACCTCTACCACCCGGGCGAGCAAGAGGGCGGCACCGTCAGAAGGGCGACAGATCCGATCTGGTCCGTGGACGTTTACCAAATTGAAAAGCGCACCAGTCAATCTAAACGAGTGAAAGGCAAGAGGGTCAAAACGGGTCCCACTTTGTACTATTTATTAAACGGACCAAATAGGAGTTTCGTCAAAGAGGAACTTCAGGTCGTGCCCGAGGATACCGAATTACCGCCTGATTAGCTCGTAGCTCGCTCGCTCCGCTCACTCGCTTATGCCCGTAAGCTAACGTATCGATTCCATTCGGTAATATGTATCGCTTTGTGTCCAACGGCGACAGGCTAAGTTTATTTTGTGAAATGGTGAACACCCGATGTTTATCCGATCTAAATAGTTGTTGTTTATTGCAATAATGCGTTTTGTCAAATAGGCAGCTTTTATACATCTCGTGGGTCAATCGTTTCTCGGTTACTACCTTGGAAACCCCTTTCGCCTTCTTCAAATTGTGATCGGTAGTTAAGATCGAATACATTTTTGGTCTGATACAAACGGCTTCTAAAATTGTTTTACCGCCAAACTCGTCTTTCATTTTGCCTATGCCTTTTTTTATTTTTGACGCTGTAAAGCGGATGACCCGGTGGATAATTACTAAAGTCAAACAAATGGTGCTTTTCGTTTAGGTAACCAGTTAAATCGTCAGAGCTTCGCTCGATTTGAACTAATAGAGAATCAGTGTCCGTATAAAGTAGGTTTACTTTTTCACCAAAAGTTGATTTTAGTTCGTTATAGTAGAAATCGTACATTAACGTTTTTGAGATGTCGAGAATACTTACACCGCAATAGATTGGCTTATTTAATTTTGTTTTGGTTCGGTACATCTCCACAAACGAAAGCTCGCAATCCTCAAATGGCACCGTCGATTTATAATTCGGTTTATACGTTAATTTTTTGTATTTGGCGGCGTCTTGGTCGTCCCTTAGGAGGTTGCCGTCAATTCGATATCTCACATTTTCCATCGTCTTGCCAAAGACCGAATTGTTCATCAATTTGAAAAAGTCCTTCTCAAAATCATTTTTTGCTTTCTTGCGTAATTTTGTGTTTTTATCGATGTAGCTTTTCATCCACAGTTTTTGACGAAAACGCAGTACCCGGTGAACTTCTTTGATCCACAACCCTAGTTTGAGATATTTTTGTAATGTACGATAGTGAACCACGTATTTTCGTTTGGTGTCCAAAGTAGCCACTAGTTTGTCTACCGAGGTTACTTGCTCGCCATTACCAATTAAATCCTGTTGGTAACTCGAAAACCATTCGTTTGGTACCGACATGTTTTCAGGTGCAAGTGGAAAGTCATTATGTTTGTCATGGTGACGTTCCGGGTAATCTAAAGAGATCTCAAACATGTAACCGTAGTCGTCAGTTAGTCGCAACTCTTGGATGTAATAGTAATTAAATTTTGCTAAGTCTGTTTCCCAGGTAAATTCCCCTACGGGCAAATATTTGCTCATCGCCCAGCCGTATAAATTATTTGCGTCTAGGTACATGATCTGTGACTCTGGCTTATTGGGGTCGTAGTCGGGTAGTTTTGGGTTATTGGCCTTTGCATATCGCTTTGCACCCACACTCGAGATACTGCCTCTTTTTGCCCTTTCAAAGAACAAGTGCTTGTCAATGTCTGTCAGTAATTCCAATTGTATACCCGAATGCTTTAAGAGGGCATCCCACGACAGGCCTGGCGCCGTATAGTAGTTAGCCGGGTCAAGGCCATAGTTCTTCTTGCATACCTTCCGAAAGTTTTCAAATACACCCGCGAGCAATAGCGTGTCCGTTTCCACGTATAAGTCGTGGTAGTCGCCTAGGTTTTGACAGCCAAAGGCTTCCCATACTGTCTCTGCACGAGCGTATTCTTGCTCGGTTATCCCTCCCTGATTCAGAGAACTATAGAAAGCGTCTACTGGTGGGAGTTGTCTCTCTTGGAACCGATCAAAGGAGTCTATATACTCATAGGGGTAAATTCCCTTTTTCAAGAGTAAATGACTATTATTTGGAAACCTTTCGCAAAGTAATTTAAAATCATCAGACAAACCATTTTTAACCAACCGATCTAAGGATGCCGCCATAAAATGAAAGGAGTCTAAAAATCTGAGTTGGCCTAAAGAAAACGAAATGTAGTTCTCGGTATTTTTAGCGATCAACTTGATTGATTTCCCATAAAATTCGTGAGCGCCTTGCATGATTAAATGTGCGTCGTATTTCTCCAAGTTGTGTAAGATCACCGGAATAGGTGTTTGATCGGGCATTATTCTTAACTTGAGATTACAACTAGCGTGCGCTGGGCCTCGGTACTTCCCCGTCACGTGACAATGATCGCGAACTTTTCTAAAATTATTGATGGGCTTTTTGCAATCTAAACATTTCCATTCTCTGAACTCTTTATCTTTGCCTTCAACTTTAACTATACGACACAACTTGATTTTTTCTTCTTTTGTCTCTGGTGTTTTGGGAATATCACATTGACAGTGAGATTCACCCGCTTTCGCCCGATCTATCAACTTTTCGCAGATCCAACATCTATTACATTTTTCGTAAATTTTTTGTAACTCGGGTGACCAGATCAACTTCGCTTTGTTTTTAAACGTTTCGTTGATATTCTCTGTTTCCTGAGAAAGTGACCCTACAAAATCAACAGCCGCGTCTTGACCTCTGTAAGTCTTTTGGCTAGTGCAAACTCCATCGCATCTGACGACCGCGTATGAGTACCCACAAGGCTTGTGAATCTGTGTTTTGAGAGTGTTTGTATTGGTCGGCGGTAATTTTTCTAAAACAGACTCAAAATCGGCATAAATGACAAAAGGCGCGTCTTGCTTATTTTTGTAATTTTTGAACTTGAGTATATTTTCACCCTCGGCTGGTATTTCAACTTTACATGTAGGAACGTTTAAGCCTTGGCAATCTTCTGTGTGGCTGGCTAACTTTTCTTCCGTTTGGAAAGACGACAAGCACTTGAAACACCAGTGTTTCTTATGCTCGTGATGATCGATATCACCCGTCAACCGAGAAAAGTTTTTAATCCAACAGTAGTGATTTTCGTCACCTTTGTTAAAATAAAGTAAATTGATCGGTTCTTCTGGACGCTTGCTTTTGTGCAGAATGTAAATACCGTCTTTTTTGGTGTAACCAAACACATTGATCGCCAAGTTATTTTGTGATTCGATACGTGGAATTTGTGAAATCGGTGTTGGAAAGCTTATGTTTGTAAAATTTAGACTGTCTGCTTCTGACCGGTAAGTCGAAGGCCGCTCCTTATTTATTTTATATTTTGGATTTGTTTCTAGCTGACTTTTGACTCCGTCTGAATACAGCTTCAAAGCTGCTCTCAACGCCCATCGGATACATTCTTGATCTTTAATTTGGACGTTTATGATTGCTTTTTTGTCTAACAGTTCCTTAGGCAACAGAATGTAAGAAGAACCGACTGGATTATATTTAACCACGTTGACATAAAAAGCGACAACTTTGTCAAAGATCCACCCCGAGCCTTTTTGTGTATGGGCCTCCACCTGTTCGATTTGTTCTTCGCGTTGCTTAGCGGGTGCATTTTTAACGCCGGCTTTATTTGCTACTACGTCTTGATCACTCTGAAAGGGAAAGGTGCCGTAGTCAATCGTTCCGTCAAGTTTATCCAATCTAAACTGCACTTTAAGATGTGTTTGTAATTTGTAACTCCCGATTTCTTTGAGTTCGGCCAACGCTGTTTTCTCTATCAACTGCTTGTAAAAAATCAAAAAAATGTATTAGGTCATCTTCATAGAAGCGAGGAATCAACTCCCAATTACGAAAATTATCTTTAAAACGCCTTATACGTTTAATGTCTACTTCCTCGAGTTCTTTAGGTTGTGTATAAGCTTTAATCGCATTGATAAAGTCCTGTTTGACGTATCTGTCTTTGTTTGCATAAGGAATATTATATTTTTGTACCGTTTTCAACAGCTGTCGATACGACTGACGCGGGAAATATCTAAATTGTTTTTGATCCTCTTTAATAGCGTTTATTAGTTCAAATCGTGTATGATGTTTATTTTTAGGTGTCGGTAATGGGATGTTATACCGCTTGACAAAATCTTCTAAAAACGCCTTCTTAAATCGAGTAAAATATTTTAGTATTGGTCTGTGTAGAAGGTTGCTCATGTCTCTATTCATATATAGGTTTCTAAAATTTTTATCATTTTTTCTATCGACTTGACTTGGCATGTTTTTTATATATAGGTCATTTATTTAAGGCGGTTTGTTTTGCTTTGAACAGAGCCAAGGTCACTTGTTCAGACCGGAAAAGCAAGGGGAAATCCCTTTTTGTTTGTGCAGGTCGGTGCCAGTCACGAGTTGTTTAGCCAGCCGGGGTTAAAAGTTCAAGGTCAGTGAAGTGGGAATCCCCGGCGCTAGTCACGGGTTGTTTATCCAGCGAGCGGGGTCAAAAGGGCGTGTGGAAATCCCCGGTTAGTGTGATGGGTAAAAGGGGGTGAAAAGGGCGTGTGATCCAGAACCGGCTCTTCTCTACTACTACTTTACACCTAAAACTCAGGTTTCTATAATTTCAGTTCACCGTGCTTTTCGTGAAAACAAATGTCGGTATATGTTTAGCAGCTCTTAGGTTTATTCTTTCATTAACGGATACTCCCACACCTGCAAACACAACATATCAGAAATTCGCACATGTTAAAGGATGCGGTGTGCGAAGTGAATTAAACCCTATAACGACCATTGTAAAAAAAAAACAAAAAAAAAACGAAATGTTTGTTTTTTCCCGAAAACTACAGCATTCTGGGTGGAAATATTTTACAGGCTGACTGAGACTATTATGTACTGTTGTTTAAGTAAGATATCTCAGGATTGTACGGTAGTCCCATTTTCGGGATTTTACGAATGTACACCACCTTTAATTGTGGTCCTTGATTGAACATGCCCATGAATGTCTCAAATGTGGGAACTAAAATGGTGGATTTTACGTCAGTGCACATGGACAATCGGCAAACAAATAGCTGCAAGCAATTCTACACACACAACGAATAGCCATTTTGTTTCCAAAGCGTTAAGTTGGTTGCGCTCTGTCTCTCTTCGGCTGTCACAGTGCACCCTACGAAAAACATCATTAGATCAGTGAGGCCTTTGGGCACTGAAAAAAAAAAAAACCTGCTCCAGTTCTTAGCATTTAGAGCTTGGGTTTTTCTTTGCTTGTAACCCTAAAAGAGTCGAGAGCATCCGCCCCTCCACATTTATCCTGTATCACCGCAAGGCATTTTTTTCGGGAGCTGAGACTTGAGCAATTTCAGAGTAATGCTTTTGCATTCATTTTGACGCCAAGGTTGTGAAAATCAAACATGCCGCTCTTGCGCAGCGCCTATTTCTCCAACACAGGTCCAAAAGTGGATACTTTCCACTCCCAGCTTCATTACAGGTGAATTGAGATGCGCGTGGCTGTCAGTTTCAGTAAACCTTGAGTTTGAATAAAATCTGGTACACTGAATTAAAAGTCATAATATGACTAAATTCTGGGCAAGCTTTTGAAAATAAAGTTTACTGAGGTACAGAGATGGAGTCTATGGGTTTGTACCCAAAACATTAATTGTACTACCCTTTATTTAAAAGGAAGGCATAATTAGCGCAGTTCGTAAACATCAATGTTCAGTTGCAAAACAGTATCAATCGGTGCCTGTAAAGTTTAAACATTTCTTCGCACCAACTGATATAGAAAGAAAGTGTTCAGTTGTTGACCACTGATTTTGCAGTGCCGTGTGAGATGGGGTGAGTTTATTGACATGTTGGCATGTTATGAGTGCGAACGCCGCAGTGCGATTATGCTATATCGTCACCCTTTTTCACGAAAAGCCACACATGTTGAAAGTATCATTTTTTTATTTATTTATTTATTTTTATTTCGAAAAAACATTCACGTTGTTAGGGGCCAAATTTTCGAGAAGTGCATTTGCGTTTTTCTCGAAGAGATACAAATCTTTGTGCACCTTGTACACGCACAAAACAGAAAGGCCGGAGAGTAAGATGTTCGTTTTCACGAAGAACCGGACGTTTTTGTTATAATGTAACAGTTGCGCGCTGGGGCACGTCCGGCCCTTCCCTATGAAAAAATACTGTAGTGTCAGTGCTGGATGACCAGTTGGGGGCGCTAGCACTGATCTATGTTAAAGCGTGTGGTGGGCTCCTACTGGCCAGCCTGGAAGACCTGTTGCCACGGCAATGGTGCAGTATAGTGTTTTCTAAGTCACGCTGTGTTGGGTGTGTTTTGGAGTTTAAGCCAGACAGGAGTGACAGTGATGATAAAGCCCGTGAGCCGCAAAAACCTGAGCAGAAGGCTTTCCTTTTGGCTGCGTGAGGCAGACCCGTAGAGGCGGTTGACTTTACAATGCATTGCACAGAAAGGACAAAACGTAGGAAAACGTGGATTTTGATTTCACGAACAGACACGGCGAAATAACCACTGTGTTCAGTTTAATTACTTGCCTCAGTCAAAATGTCATCTCTCAAAGAGTCATTTTCGGTTTTCTTACTGGATATAAACTTGTTCCTTTTTTCAGTTTTAAAAGAGGAAAAGCTTCGGTGGCGATTTATCGAAAACCATTTTTTTCTTCAAAATCTACATGTACGGCTCTTTGTGAAAACGGTGAAGATAGGCCTATGTGCACCACGCCCGTTTCAGCAAAATCTCTCAAAGAAAGGATCGCAGGCCGCGGGTACAGAGTGTTACTGTACTCGACGAAGTGTTTCGTTATCGAGTCGAACGCCGTGAAGAACCTGTCCGCGGTCACAGCTTGTTTGGATGTACTCCAACCGGTAGTGCTTGACCACCTAGCTCCAGCCCAGGGAGCAGAACCTCTCCTGGGGTGGCGACGACCAGTGTGGATATCAGACCCGACGATTCCAATCATTCTGCTCGTCGAACCTATGGTCCAGTACCACCTTGTCTCCACACAAGCAAAACCAGTGGAATTCCTTCAATCTAATGAGTCCCTACCGGGCAGCGGTGAACCAGTTGTCGCAAAGTACGCCCGCTATCGTCACAATATTTCGACACAATATGCCAGATGATATCCCGAAAAAGTAGCCAAAAGATTTCACTTTTGTTTTTCTTTTTCCCCAACTGTTCCCTGCACGTTCGTTTTCTTTTGCTGCTCGCCCACATGCAACAATGGCTCCCATATTACGCTTTTTTGAGTTTATGTTTTTATTTATTATTTTTTTACATGTTTTCAAATTGACCGCCAACATTAACAGCCTGCCTGTACATTTAAACATAAGAACCACCCAGGCAGTGGTGTAGCTAGGATTTCACTGGCGGGGGCTCAAATGGGCACCAGCATCTTATGCTGTCAGTGGTGTGGATTTTGGGGCAAGCTTTTGTCAGTTGACTTGTTCACTATCCGTTCCTCTGTTTTGTTTTCAGTGTGTGCGTGTGTGTGTGGGTGTGTAAACGCCTTCAATCGTGGACCTATATATATATAGTACATTCACACCAACTCAAACGGTGCAGTTTACCTACTGAAGATCTTGTGACTGTTTACAAGCAATATTATGTTCGACCCACTCTTGGATGTTCATGTCCAGTTTGGCATTCTGGGTTGACTAGGGATCAAAACGAGCTGCTCGAGAAGTTTCAAAAAAGATTGTTCCACATAATCTTATCAGTTGATGTTATTAGTAGAACTTCATACGACTCCATGAGAGACACATTCCTATCTTGAAAAAAAGACGTGAGCAGCTTTGAAATTCGGTAAAAATCTCCTTTTGTTTCGAGAACCATCACAGTTTGCTCCCACCATAAGGTCAAATAACCTCCGTAAAACAAACACTTTGTCCATCCCTAGATGTCGTATAAACAGGTACAAAAACAGTGCCATCCAAGTTTTAGTAAAATTATTATCTGCAAATTGTTGACAGTTTTTTTAAACTGCGGTTTCACTTTGATTGTTGGACATTTTTTTTAAATTTGATTTAATTTGTTTTTAATTTGCAAGTTTTTGTTTTCTGTTTGTAACTGTTTCATGAACAATCCGAATCGGGCGGCCTGTTCTTGTACGGGTTTTTTAGTTCTCGCACTCGAATGGTGGGAACATGACTCAAGAACACTGTTCTCGGAACGGGATCGCGCACCACCTCTTCGTCAGGGTTAATGATCCTTTTGGACACAGCCACCGGCCGCAGCCAGTTGATACGGACACGGCCATTGAGTCTTGTATCCAGACAAGGTTCAAAGCGACGTGACCCTAGCGCATGCATTTTATAGTTAATGTAAAACACTCATAATCATTATAAACGTGATATTTGAGCTCAATCAGACTCAAGATTTGGTTATTACGGTCACTGGAAAAGTCTTGAGCCAACTGGCGTTCACTGAGCACTGTAGTGTAAAAAGTGGACACTTTTGGCTGATTTGTCCGGGAAAAAATCGTGCTTTGCAGTAATTTATAATAATTTGTTTGATTTTCGCCAAATTGGTGTCAAAATTACTGCAAAGACTTACTCAAAATAACTCCAACGGGCTCAGCTCCAGAAAAATAATGCACTTCGACGACATCTGAAAAAGGGCAGGGGGAGGCGCAATCTACCCCCCAGCTGCTTAGGGGGTAAACATTCCATTGGTATCCACCCCCCTTTGGTGGCCTTTGGTAACGCTTTCAATTCCTGCTATCACCAAACAATAAAATGCTGACTGCGAGTCCGATTTTCTCCGCCGCCATGTCTATTTTGTACAAATCATGCTGCCCAATTCTGTATGGGGGAGAGGATTGGGGCGGTGAAGCATTGGATATATTTGCTCGTCTGCTTCACCAACAGTTTCAGCAACAACAGCATGACAAAACGGACTCAACAATTTGTATGGTCACTGAGTCCTTTTAATATGAAGCCCAACTCTATGTCAGATACAGTTCTTTTTTCGCACTCTGCCTCATGAATATTTTTGCACACAATTAACACCCAGCAGGTGGAGGACACTGGTAGTATTGTGCTCAAAAGATATATACGAGTAATAATAAGTAAGATAAATACAATTTCTAGCACCTAAAACGCTCTCTTTAGTGAACTGAATCACAGCGCTTACAAAATGATAATTAGTTGAGTAGCTACATGAACTTGATGCACTAAGAAAGTTAATTTAACATTGTGAATATATTATCGCTATCATTATTGGCGGAAAAGGTAGGCTTCGAGCATTTCTTTATTAAAATTGCTCAGAGGGCAGACTGTTCCACTCCTTCGCTGCAGAGACTGTGAATCGTTCATTGTTTCGGGTACGTGGGAAGTTGAGTCGTAAATGATTAGAATTTGAGCGTAGGTTTGGTATGGAAGGAACATACAACAGAATACAAGACTGCATATATTCTGGCAACTGTGAGTATGGAATTATTTGTGAAACGGAAGGTCATCCGATTTAAATCAAGGTAAATCATAATTTTAATTAATTTACCAACAAGTATATCAGAACTGCAACATAGTGAAGTCTCATACACTGAGCCCAATAGGCTGGACACACTGTCATACATTTCTTACTATAACAGGCTTTACGTCTTGCATTATAAAGTACTGGGCATGTTGAAACTTTCTGAATTGAAAGCGCGGTTCACATGTCAAAAGCAGTTCCTTCTCCCAACGTTGATTTACCATCAATCTCCGGCAATTCGCTGCTTGTGTGCACACGTCAACCATTACTCTTTCCAAATTGATCCTTTTCAGGTGTGGAATTCAGTTTTCCTTCGAAATCTGACGACTGACGTACAATAACCTCGAGCAGGTTTGGGAAGACTCCGTTTGAAGGTACGCGCAAGAAAAGTCGCAACGATCGTTATTTACCCTCCTGGAAATACGCATACGCGGGACGCGTTTTGGACGCGATGTCCTACCCAGTCTATAATTACAACGAAGATCAATGATCGTAGACGATGCAGCGTGGCATTTCTGCCCATAACTGCATGTGCAAAATTCGTTGATGTGTTCTGTTAATGTGAAGGGCCCATTTTGGTACAGAAACGACTTACGGTGCCCATCGTGCCGTTTTCACGCACGGCAACTAGGGAAATGTGCGAGGGCCAATACTTGCATTTAATTTTTGTAAACTGGTGAGAAATGACGGGTACATTTTGGCAGTATTCTATCCGAGTTCGAAAGGGGATCTGCTTGACTATGCGATGGTGACTTTTTTGCCGTGGCATTTTTGTAACTCCGAATTCTGAAGTTCAACTTATGGCCGATGAGGCACGGATTAAGTGAAGTCCCATCCAAATTAAATCTAACGTGCGTTACCGTGGGGAAAACGGAGTGGGCTTCGCGCCTTTTCCGGCGACAGTGAGGTAGACCCAAAGGCTTACTGATTTGACATCCGTTGCATTCTCGATGTCATTTGCTGTTGTTGAAATTCCAGCACCTAGGGGTGGTTCGTTTCTTTGGAGTTTATTTCGTCGTTTTCCTGCTCGTATTTTTCGGGAGACCTGTCCGGCCAGTGATGGATCAACCATTCACAAGAAAGAGCGGCAGTTGCACCGCACTTGTTGCAACTTTGGGGGTAGCCCAAGAAGATATGCGAGACGTATCTTTTTTGAGAATTTCTCTTCAAATATCAAATTATTCTGCAGTTGAAAGCCAACGAAATTTCTTGTTGTAACCAATGAAAATGTATTTCCGTCGATGGAATAGGGAGGCGAGTGCAGCCCGACTGTGCCACCCCTGGATCTCTTACTGTTGAATCACCAGTAATAAATTTAACATTATTCACCACACAGCTTTTAATACTGAGATCACTGAGAAGAAAATTGGGCCCAACACGGTTGGGGGTCGGCATCACTGTCGAAAATTTAGGAAATTAATATTATAAATGAAAGTAAATCAGCATCAATCCTTTGGCTCACCGTATTCAAACCTAGAAAATTACCCTGTGGGTTCTTCCGCGCCCGGGGACGTGAAAAAAAAAGTGCCGAGGCGGAAAAAGACAAAAGTTATGCGGTGTTGACCAAGCATTCAGGCGCACGGACTCCTGAAATTCGCAAGAATCGCAGTTACCGGCTTCCATATAGGACTCTTCTGGGATCTCGGGGTTCCCGGCCCAACGCACTTCCTCCCTGCCCATCCATTTAACCCCCAAAAGGGTTCGAGCGACCATGCAAGGGAGGAAACGAGACAAGCCCCTAAGCCCTGGCCGCCGAGTGGGCCATAACGTCTCGAACCTGTACTAAGGTGCTCACCTGGACTTCGCGGACAGTGCCAGCCGCAGAGCTTATCCAGTAGGCTAAGGTACTGCTGGTATTTGACGGGGTGAATTAGAGTCTCTTATAGCGACTGACTGACAGCAAGCGTTTGGAAAATAAAAACCACCACTGGGATTCGAACCCACCGTCTGACGATCTGATAACCGCACGCTTAACCACTCGGCCATCTCAGAGAAATTGAGCTCTGTTGTTCATATCAAGGAGATAAAGTCATTAACCTCACTGCACAGAATCTTGCTGTGTAAATACCGAGTGATTAAAATGTTACAATAGTGCATCACGTAGCAAAAAATAATACACATTCACGCAAACAATGGAGGTCAAAATTAAATGCTCTCCCTGACAGCTTCTCTGTACCATTTTTTTTTTAAATGAACGCGAATCAACATAGGCAAATCCCCGGACCGTGAATACGTTACACGCACATGTGTATGTGTCAAAGGCACTGGGGCGAGAACCATAGCGTGACCTAACGCGTGCACCGCTTGGTCCATTCGTTTGCGCTGCACTTCCTGATTCAAAATGATGTCACAGTTCTGTACTCTTTTCAGAGAGTTACGACAAGGTGCAAGTTTGATAAAGGACAACTACGTGTAGTTAACTAGTAGCTGATTTGTGACTTTACACTGATCCAATGTATTTTCTACTTTACACCTAAAACTCAGGTTTCTATAATTTCAGTTCACCGTGCTTTTCGTGAAAACAAATGTCGGTATATGTTTAGCAGCTCTTAGGTTTATTCCTTCATTAACGGATACTCCCACACCTGCAAACACAACATATCAGAAATTCGCACATGTTAAAGGATGCGGTGTGCGAAGTGAATTAAACCCTATAACGACCATTGTAAAAAAAAAATAAATAACAAAAAAAAAAAACGAAATGTTTGTTTTTTCCCGAAAACTACAGCATTCTGGGTGGAAATATTCTACAGGCTGACTGAGACTATTATGTACTGTTGTTTAAGTAAGATATCTCAGGATTGTGCGGTAGTCCCATTTTCGGGATTTTACGAATGTACACCACCTTTAATTGTGGTCCTTGATTGAACATGCCCATGAATGTCTCAAATGTGGGAACTAAAATGGTGGATTATACGTCAGTGCACATGGACAATCCGCAAACAATAGCTGCAAGCAATTCTACACACACAACGAACAGCCATTTTGTTTCCAAAGCGTTAAGTTGGTTGCGCTCTGTCTTTCTTCGGCTGTCACAGTGCACCCTACGAAAAACATCATTAGATCAGTGAGGCCTTTGGGCACTGAAAAAAAAACAAAAACCTGCTCCAGTTCTTAGGATTTAGAGCTTGGGTTTTTCTTTGCTTGAACCTATTTGAATTGTAACCCTAAAAGAGTCGACAGCATCCGCCCCTCCACATTTATCCTGTATCACAGCAATGCATTTTTTCGGGAGCTGAGACTTGAGCAATTTCAGAGTAATGCTTTTGCATTCATTTTGACGCCAAGGTAGTGAAAATCAAACATGCCGCTCTTGGGCAGCGCCTATTTCTCCAACACAGGTCCAAAAGTGGATACTTTCCACTCCCAGCTTCACTAAAGGTGAATTGAGATGCACGTGGCTGTCAGTTTCAGTAAACCTTGAGTTTGAATAAAATCTGGTACACTGAATTAAAAGTCATAATATGACTAAATTCTGGGCAAGCTTTTGAAAATAAAGTTTACTGAGGTACAGAGATGGAGTCTATGGGTTTGTACCCAAAACATTAATTGTACTACCCTTTATTTAAAAGGAAGGCATAATTAGGGCAGTTCGTAAACATCAATGTTCAGTTGCAAAACAGTATCAATCGGTGCCTGTAAAGTTTAAACATTTCTTCGCACCAACTGATATAGAAAGAAAGTGTTCAGCTGTTGACCACTGATTTTGCAGTGCCGTGTGAGATGGGGTGAGTTTATTGACATGTTGGCATGTTATAAGTGCGAACGCCGCAGAGCGATTATGCTATATTGTCACCGTTTTCACGAAAAGCCACACATGTCGAAGGTATCATTTTTTTATTTATTTATTTTTATTTCGAAAAAACATTCACGTTGTTAGGGGCCAAATTTTCGAGAAGTGCATTTGCGTTTTTCTCGAAGAGATACAAATCTTTGTGCACCTTGTACACTTACAAAACAGAAAGGCCGGAAAGCTAGTAAGATGTTCGTTTTCACGAAGAACCGGACGTTTTTGTTATAATGTAACAGTTGTGCGCGGGGACACGTCTGGCCCTTCCCTATGAAAAAATACTGAAGTGTCAGTGCTGGATGACCAGTTGGGGGCGCTAGCACTGATCTATGGTAAAGCGTGTGGTGGGCTCCTACTGGCCAGCCTGGAAGACCTGTTGCCACGGCACTGGTGCAGTATAGTGTTCTCTAAGTCACGCTGTGTTGGGTGTGTTTTGGAGTTTAAGCCAGACAGGAGTGACAGTGATGATAAAGCCCGTGAGCCGCAAAAACCTGAGCAGAAGGCTTTCCTTTTGGCTGCGTGAGGCAGACCCGTAGAGGCGGTTGACTTTACAATGCATTGCACAGAAAGGACAAAACGCAGGAAAACGTGGATTTTGATTTCACGAACAGACACGGCGAAATAACCACTGTGTTCAGTTTAATTACTTGCCTCAGTCAAAATGTCATCTCTCAAAGAGTCATTTTGGGTTTTCTTACTGGATATAAACTTGTTCCTAATTTCAGTTTTGAAAAAGGAAAAGCTTCGGTGGCGATTTATCGAAAACCATTTTTTTCTTCAAAATCTACATGTACGGCTCTTTGTGAAAACGGTGAAGATAGGCCTATGTGCACCACGCCCGTTTCAGCAAAATCTCTCAAAGAAAGGATCGCAGGCCGCGGGTACAGAATGTTACTGTACTCGACGAAGTGTTTCGTTATCGGGTCGAACGCCGTGAAGAACCTGTCCGCGGTCACAGCTTGTGTGGATGTACTCCAACCGGTAGTGCTTGACCACCTAGCTCCAGCCCAGGGAGCAGAACCTCTCCTGGGGTGGCGACGACCAGTGTGGATATCAGACCCGACGATTCCAATCATTCTGCTCGTCGAACCTATGGTCCAGTACCACCTAGTCTCCACACAAGCAAAACCAGTGGAATTCCTTCAATCTAATGAGTCGCAACCGGGCAGCGGTGAACCAGTTGTCGCAAAGTACGCCCGCTATCGTCACAATATTTCGACACAATATGCCAGATGATATCCCGAAAAAAGTAGCCAAAAGATTTCACTTTTGTTTTTCTTTTTCCCCAACTGTTCCCTGCACGTTCGCTTTCTTTTGCTGCTCGCCCACATGCAACAATGGCCCCCATCTTACGCTTTTTTGAGTTTATGTTTTTATTTATTATTTTTTTACATGTTTTCAAATTGACCGCCAACATTAATAGCCTGCCTGTACATTTAAACATAAGAACCACCCAGGCAGTGGTGTAGCTAGGATTTCACTGGCGGGGGCTCAAATGGGCACCAGCATCTTATGCTGTCAGTGGTGCGGGTTTTGGGGCAAGCTTTTGTCAGTTGACTTGTTCACTATCCGTTCCTCCGTTTTGTTTTCAGTGTGTGTGTGTGTGGGTGTGTAAACGCCTTCAATCGTGGACCTATAGGTGGACAATAGGGTCCACGGTTGCCGAAGAGTCCACCGGTGGAAAAAGTGTACAAAACATATGGGAAATACATTACATTAAATATTTACGCCAACTCAAGCGGTGCAGTTTACCTACTGAAGATCTTGTGACTGTTTACAAGCAATATTATGTTCGACCCACCCTTGGATGTGCATGTCCAGTTTGGCATTCTGGGTTGACTAGGGATCAAAAAGAGCTGCTCGAGAAGTTTCAAAAAAGAGCGTTCCACATAATCTTATCAGTTGATGTTATTAGTATAACTTCATTCGACTCCATGAGGGACACATTGCAACTTTCCTATTTTGAAAAAAAGACGTGAGCAGCCTTGTTTGAAATTTGGTAAAAATTTCCTTTTGTTCCGATAACCATCACAGTTTGCTCCCCCATAAGGTCAAATAACCTCCGTAAAACAAACACTTTGTCCATCCCTAGATGTCGTATAAACAGGTACAAAAACAGTGCCATCCAAGTTTTAGTAAAATTATTATCTGCAAATTGTTGATAGTTTTTTTAAACTGCGGTTTCAACTTTGATTGTTGGACATTTGTTTTTAATTTAATTTAATTTGTTTTTAATTTGCAAGTTTTTGTTTTCTGTTTTTAACTGTTTCATGAACAATCTGAATCGGGCGGCCTGTTCTTGTACGGGTTTCTTGTTCTTGCCCTCGAATGTTGGGAACATGACTCAAGAACACTGTTCTCGGAACGGGATCACGCACCACCTCTTCGTCAGGGTTAATGATCCTTTTGGACACAGCCACCGGCCGCAGCCAGTTGATACAGACACGGCCATTGAGTCTTTTATCCAGACAAGGTTCAAAGCGACGTGACCATAGCGCATGCATTTCATAGTTAATGTAAATCACTCATAATCGTTATAAACATGATATTTGAGCTCAATCAGACTGGTTATTACGACCACTGGAAAAGTCTTGAGCCAACTGGCGTCCACTGAGCACTGTAGTGTAAAAAGTGGACACTTTTGGCTGACTCGTCCGGGAAAAATTCGTGCTGTGCAATAATTTATAATAATTTGTTTGATTTTCGCCAAATTGGTGTCAAAATTACTGCAAAGAGTTACTCATAATAACTTCTACGGGCTCAGCTCCAGAAAAACAATGCACTTCGACGACATCTGAAAAAGGGCAGGGTGGGGGAGGTGCAATCTACCCCCAGCTGCTTAGGGGGTAAACATTCCATTGGTATCCAACCCCTTTGGTGGCCTTTGGTAACGCTTTCAATTCCTGCCATTACCAAACAATAAAATGCTGACTACGAGTCCGATTTTTGCGGCCGCCATTTCTGTTTTGTACATGCTGCCCAATTCTGTATGGGGGACGGGACTGGGGCGGTGAAGCCTTGGATATGAAACACGTTCTTTACTGAAACGTCATTTCCTCATCTGCTTCCATCACCACCAGTTTCAGCAACAACAACAACATGACAAAAACGATTCAACAATTTCTATGGTCACTGAGTACTTTTAATATGAAGCCCATCACCTAAACTCTGTGTCAGACAAAGTTCCTTTTTTCCCGCACCCTGCTTCATGGATATTTTTGCACACAATTAACACCGAACAGGTGGGGGACACCTTATTATTGTGCTCAAAAGATATGTAAGAGTGATAACAAGTATGATAAATACAATATCTAGCACTTAAAACGCTTTCTTTAGCGACCTGAATCACAGCGCTTACAAATGGTAATTAGTTGAGTAATTACATGAACTTGATACTCTGAGAAAGTTAATTTAACATAGGAAATATATTATCGCTATCATTATTGGTGGAACAGGTAAGCTTCGAGCATTTCTTGTTAAAATTGCTCAGAGGGCAGACTGTTCCACTCCTTCGCTGCAGAGACTGTGAATGTTCATTTTTGCGGGTATGTGGGAAGTTGAGTCGTAAAAGATTAGAACTTGAGTGTAGGTTTGGTATGGAAGGAACATACGGCAGAATACAAGACTGCATATATTCTGGCAACTGTGAGTATGGAATTATGTGTGAACCGGAAGGTCACCTGATTTAAATCTAGGTCATTCATAATGTCATTTGTCACTTAGACAAGCGCAGATTCTGTACTGTAGTGCCTCCTATAATGCTGGTCGATGGAGATCCATGAATTTATTTGCATCGATATGGGCACTTAGTCTCAAACAGACAATATTTCTCAATGATCTTTCCCAGAAATGACAGGTTGAAACTGGTTTGTTATTGCTAAAGATATTCTTATCCAATTTTTTTTTTTCAGAAGAGGTCTGATGATGGCCTGGTGAGCTCCTTTTGGGCAGCGATCTATTTAGTGTGAAAGACAGAAGTTGGTGGATAGGTAAGATGTTTTCCTTTAAAGCCCAGGTCGGGAGTGGATCGAGGTTACACGAGTTATTAGGAGAGCCTTGGTAACTTGTAAAACCTCATTTCCATCAGCTGGACTGTAATAAGACAATGCCTTGAAATAGATATTTTGGGCTCTGAAAAAAAAACCTATGTGTATCTAGCCGAAACTAAATTTTGTCGAATTCTGATAATTTTGTCAAAGAAAGCGAAACACTGGCTTCTGATTGCTTAGTATTTCAGCAAATCATGAACAGGAAACGAACCTGGGTTTCTGTGTAAAAGTGAGCTTGGAGTTCTCTAGAACTGCATGTGCAAAATTCGTTGATGTGTTTTGTTAATGTGAAGGGCCCATTTTGGTACAGAAACGACTTACGGTGCCCATCGTGCCGTTTTCACGCCCGGCAACAAGGGAAATGTGCGAGGGCCAATACTTGCATTTGATTTTTGTAAACTGGTGAGAAATGACGGGTACATTTTGGCAGTATTCTATCCGAGTTCGAAAGGGGATCTGCTTGACTATGCGATGGTGACTTTTTTGCCGTGGCATTTTTGTAACTCCGAATTCTGATGTTCAACTTATGGCCGATGAGGCACGGATTAAGTGAAGTCCCATCCAAATTAAATCTAACGTGCGTTACCGTGGGGGAAAACGGAGTGGGCTTCGCGCCTTTTCCGGCGACAGTGAGGTAGACCCAAAGGCTTACTGATTTGACATCCGTTGCATTCTCGATGTCATTTGCTGTTGTTGAAATTCCAGCACCTAGGGGTGGTTCGTTTCTTTGGAGTTTATTTTGTCGTTTTCCTGCTTGTATTTTTCGGGAGACCTGTCCAGCCAGTGATGGATCAACCATTCACAAGAAAGAGCGGCAGTTGCAACGCACCTGTTGCAACTTTGGGGGTAGCCCAAGAAGATATGCGAGACGTATCTTTTTTGAAAATTTCTCTTCAAATATCAAATTATTCTGCAGTTGAAAGCCAACGAAATTTCTTGTTGTAACCAATGAAAATGTATTTCCGTCGATGGAATAGGGAGGCGAGTGCAGCCCGACTGTGCCACCCCTGGGTCTCTTACTGTTGAATCACCAGTAATAAATTTAACATTATTACACCACACAGCTTTTAATACTGAGATCACTGAGAAGAAATTGGGCCCAACACGGTTGGGGGTCGGCATCACTGTCGAAAATTTAGGGAATTAATATTATAAATGAAAGTAAATTAGCATCAATCCTTTGGCTCACCGTATTCAAACCTAGAAAATTACCCTGTGGGTTCTTCCGCGCCCGGGGACGTGAAAAAAAAGTGCCCAGGCGGAAAAAGACAAAAGTTATGCGGTGTTGACCAAGCATTCAGGCGCACGGACTCCTGAAATTCGCAAGAATCGCAGTTACCGGCTTCCATATAGGACTCTTCTGGGATCTCGGGGTTCCCGGCCCAACGCACTTCCTCCCTGCCCATCCATTTAACCCCCAAAAGGGTTCGAGCGACCATGCAAGGGAGGAAACGAGACAAGCCCCTAAGCCCTGGCCGCCGAGTGGGCCATAACGTCTCGAACCTGTACTAAGGTGCTCACCTGGACTTCGCGGACAGTGCCAGCCGCAGAGCTTATCCAGTAGGCTAAGGTACTGCTGGTATTTGACGGGGTGAATTAGAGTCTCTTATAGCGACTGACTGACAGCAAGCGTTTGGAAAATAAAAACCACCACTGGGATTCGAACCCACCGTCTGACGATCTGATAACCGCGCGCTTAACCACTCGGCCATCTCAGAGCTATTGAGCTCTGTTGTTCATATCAAGGAGATAAAGTCATTAACCTCACTGCACAGAATCTTGCTGTGTAAATACCGAGTGATTAAAATGTTACAATAGTGCATAACGTAGCAAAAAATGATACACATTCACGCAAACAATGGAGTTCAAAATTAAATGCTCTCCCTGACAGCTTCTCTGTACCATTTTTTTTTAAATGAACGCGAATCAACATGGGCAAATCCCCGGACCGTGAATACGTTACACGCACATTTGTATGTGTCAAAGGCACTGGGGCGAGAACCATAGCGTGACCTAACGTGTGCACCGCTTGGTCCATTCGTTTGCGCTGCACTTCCTGATTCAAAATGACGTCACAGTTCTGTACTCTTTTCAGAGAGTTACGACAAGGTGCAAGTTTGATAAAGGACAACTACGTGTAGTTAACTAGTAGCTGATTTGTGACTTTACACTGATCCAATGTATTTTCTACTTTACACCTAAAACTCAGGTTTCTATAATTTCAGTTCACCGTGCTTTTCGTGAAAACAAATGTCGGTATATGTTTAGCAGCTCTTAGGTTTATTCCTCCATTAACGGATACTCCCACACCTGCAAACACAACGTATCAGAAATTCTCACATGTTAAAGGATGCGGTGTGCGAAGTGAATTTAACCCTATAACGACCATTGTAAAAAAAAAACCAAAATAACAAAAAAAAAACGAAATGTTTGTTTTTTCCCGAAAACTACAGCATTCTGGGTGGAAATATTTTACAGGCTGACTGAGACTATTCTGTACTGTTGTTTAAGTAAGATATCTCAGGATTGTACGGTAGTCCCATTTTTGGGATTTTACGAATGGTGTACACCACCTTTAATTGTGGTCCTTGATTGAACATGCCCATGAATGTCTCAAATGTGGGAACTAAAATGGTGGATTATACGTCAGTGCACATGGACAATCGGCAAACAAATAGCTGCAAGCAATTCTACACACACAACGAATAGCCATTTTGTTTCCAAAGCGTTAAGTTGGTTGCGCTCTGTCTCTCTTCGGCTGTCACAGTGCACCCTACGAAAAACATCATTAGATCAGTGAGGCCTTTGGGCACTGAAAAAAAAAAAAAAACTGCTCCAGTTCTTAGCATTTAGAGCTTGGGTTTTTCTTTGCTTGTACCTATTTGAATTGTAACCCTAAAAGAGTCGAGAGCATCCGCCCCTCCACATTTATCCTGTATCACCGCAATGCATTTTTTTTCGGGAGCTGAGACTTGAGCAATTTCAGAGTAATGCTTTTGCATTCATTTTGACGCCAAGGCAGTGAAAATCAAACATGCCGCTCTTGCGCAGCACCTATTTCTCCAACACAGGTCCAAAAGTGGATACTTTCCACTCCCAGCTTCACTACAGGTGAATTGAGATGCGCGTGGCTGTCAGTTTCAGTAAACCTTGAGTTTGAATAAAATCTGGTACACTGAATTAAAAGTCATAATATGACTAAATTCTGGGCAAGCTTTTGAAAAAAAAAGTTTACTGAGGTACAGAGATGGAGTCTATGGGTTTGTACCCAAAACATTAATTGTACTACCCTTTATTTAAAAGGAAGGCATAATTAGCGCAGTTCGTAAACATCAATGTTCAGTTGCAAAACAGTATCAATCGGTGCCTGTAAAGTTTAAACATTTCTTCGCACCAACTGATATAGAAAGAAAGTGTTCAGTTGTTGACCACTGATTTTGCAGTGCCGTGTGAGATGGGGTGAGTTTATTGACATGTTGGCATGTTATGAGTGCAAACGCCGCGGACCGATTATGCTATATCGTCACCGTTTTCACGAAAAGCCACACATGTTGAAAGTATCATTTTTTTATTTATTTATTTATTTTTATTTCCAAAAAAACATTTACGTTGTTAGGGGCCACATTTTCGAGAAGTGCATTTGCGTTTTTCTCGAAGAGATACAAATCTTTGTGCACCTTGTACACGCACAAAACAGAAAGGCCGGAGAGTAAGATGTTCGTTTTCACGAAGAACCGGACGTTTTTGTTATAATGTAACAGTTGTGCGCGGGGACACGTCTGGCCCTTCCCTATGAAAAAATACTGAAGTGTCAGTGCTGGATGACCAGTTGGGGGCGCTAGCACTGATCTATGGTAAAGCGTGTGGTGGGCTCCTACTGGCCAGCCTGGAAGACCTGTTGCCACGGCAATGGTGCAGTATAGTGTTTTCTAAGTCACGCTGTGTTGGGTGTGTTTTGGAGTTTAAGCCAGACAGGAGTGACAGTGATGATAAAGCCCGTGAGCCGCAAAAACCTGAGCAGAAGGCTTTCCTTTTGGCTGCGTGAGGCAGACCCGTAGAGGCGGTTGACTTTACAATGCATTGCACAGAAAGGACAAAACGCAGGAAAACGTGGATTTTGATTTCACGAACAGACACGGCGAAATAACCACTGTGTTCAGTTTAATTACTTGCCTCAGTCAAAATGTCATCTCTCAAAGAGTCATTTTGGGTTTTCTTACTGGATATAAACTTGTTCCTTTTTTCAGTTTTGAAAAAGGAAAAGCTTCGGTGGCGATTTATCGAAAACCATTTTTTTCTTCAAAATCTACATGTACGGCTCTTTGTGAAAACGGTGAAGATAGGCCTATGTGCACCACGCCCGTTTCAGCAAAATCTCTCAAAGAAAGGATCGCAGGCCGCGGGTACAGAATGTTACTGTACTCGACGAAGTGTTTCGTTATCGGGTCGAACGCCGTGAAGAACCTGTCCGCGGTCACAGCTTGTGTGGATGTACTCCAACCGGTAGTGCTTGACCACCTAGCTCCAGCCCAGGGAGCAGAACCTCTCCTGGGGTGGCGACGACCAGTGTGGATATCAGACCCGACGATTCCAATCATTCTGCTCGTCGAACCTATGGTCCAGTACCACCTAGTCTCCACACAAGCAAAACCAGTGGAATTCCTTCAATCTAATGAGTCGCAACCGGGCAGCGGTGAACCAGTTGTCGCAAAGTACGCCCGCTATCGTCACAATATTTCGACACAATATGCCAGATGATATCCCGAAAAAAGTAGCCAAAAGATTTCACTTTTGTTTTTCTTTTTCCCCAACTGTTCCCTGCACGTTCGTTTTCTTTTGCTGCTCGCCCACATGCAACAATGGCCCCCATCTTACGCTTTTTTGAGTTTATGTTTTTATTTATTATCTTTTTACATGTTTTCAAATTGACCGCCAACATTAACAGCCTGCCTGTACATTTAAACATAAGAACCACCCAGGCAGTGGTGTAACTAGGATTTCACTGGCGGGGGCTCAAATGGGCACCAGCATCTTATGCTGTCAGTGGTGCGGGTTTTGGGGCAAGCTTTTGTCAGTTGACTTGTTCACTATCCGTTCCTCCGTTTTGTTTTCAGTGTGTGTGTGTGTGGGTGTGTAAACGCCTTCAATCGTGGACCTATAGGTGGACAATAGGGTCCACGGTTGCCGAAGAGTCCACCGGTGGAAAAAGTGTACAAAACATATGGGAAATACATTTATATATATATATATATAATATATTTACGCCAACTCAAGCGGTGCAGTTTACCTACTGAAGATCTTGTGACTGTCTACAAGCAATATTATGTTCGACCCACCCTTGAATGTGCATGTCCAGTTTGGCATTCTGGGTTGACTAGGGATCAAAAAGAGCTGCTCGAGAAGTTTCAAAAAAGAGCGTTCCACATAATCTTATCAGTTGATGTTATTAGTACAACTTCATTCGACTCCATGAGGGACACATTGCAACTTTCCTATCTTGAAAAAAAAGACGTGAGCTGCTTTGAAATTCGGTAAAAATCTCCTTTTGTTTCGAGAACCATCACAGTTTGCTCCCCCCATAAGGTCAAATAACCTCCGTAAAACAAACACTTTGTCCATCCCTAGATGTCGTATAAACAGGTACAAAAACAGTGCCATCCAAGTTTTAGTAAAATTATTATCTGCGAATTGTTGACAGTTTTTTTAAACTGCAAATTCACTTTGATTGTTGGACATTTTTTTTAAAATTTGATTTAATTTGTTTTTAATTTGCAAGTTTTTGTTTTCTGTTTGTAACTGTTTCATGAACAAGCTGAATCGGGCGGCCTGTTCTTGTGCGGGTTTCTAGTTCTCGCACTCGAATGGTGGGAACATGACTCAAGAACACTGTTCTCGGAACGGGATCGCGCACCACCTCTTCGTCAGGGTTAATGATCCTTTTGGACACAGCCACCGGCCGCAGCCAGTTGATACGGACACGGCCATTGAGTCTTGTATCCAGACAAGGTTCAAAGCGACGTGACCTTAGCGCATGCATTTTATAGTTAATGTAAAACACTCATAATCATTATAAACGTGATATTTGAGCTCAATCAGACTCAAGGTTTGGTTATTACGGTCACTGGAAAAGTCTTGAGCCAACTGGCGTCCACTGAGCACTGTAGTGTAAAAAGTGGACACTTTTGGCTGACTCGTCCGGGAAAAATTCGTGCTGTGCAGTAATTTATAATAATTTGTTTGATTTTCGCCAAATTGGTGTCAAAATTACTGCAAAGAGTTACTCAAAATAACTCCAACGGGCTCAGCTCCAGAAAAATAATGCACTTCGACGACATCTGAAAAAGGGCAGGGTGGGGGAGGTGCAATCTACCCCCAGCTGCTTAGGGGGTAAACATTCCATTGGTATCCACCCCCCTTTGGTGGCCTTTGGTAACGCTTTCAATTCCTGCCATTACCAAACAATAAAAAACTGAGTCCGATTTTTGCGGCCGCCATTTCTGTTTTGTACATGCTGCCCAATTCTGTATGGGGGACGGGACTGGGGCGGTGAAGCCTTGGATATGAAACACGTTCTTTACTGAAACGTCATTTCCTCATCTGCTTCCATCACCACCAGTTTCAGCAACAACAACAACATGACAAAAACGATTCAACAATTTCTATGGTCACTGTGTACTTTTAATATGAAGCCCATCACCTAAACTCTGTGTCAGACAAAGTTCCTTTTTTCCCGCACCCTGCTTCATGGATATTTTTGCACACAATTAACACCGAACAGGTGGGGGACACCTTATTATTGTGCTCAAAAGATATGTAAGAGTGATAACAAGTATGATAAATACAATATCTAGCACTTAAAACGCTTTCTTTAGCGACCTGAATCACAGCGCTTACAAATGGTAATTAGTTGAGTAATTACATGAACTTGATACTCTGAGAAAGTTAATTTAACATAGGAAATATATTATCGCTATCATTATTGGTGGAACAGGTAGGCTTCGAGCATTTCTTGTTAAAATTGCTCAGAGGGCAGACTGTTCCACTCCTTCGCTGCAGAGACTGTGAATGTTCATTTTTGCGGGTATGTGGGAAGTTGAGTCGTAAAAGATTAGAACTTGAGTGTAGGTTTGGTATGGAAGGAACATACGGCAGAATACAAGACTGCATATATTCTGGCAACTGTGAGTATGGAATTATGTGTGAACCGGAAGGTCACCTGATTTAAATCTAGGTCATTCATAATGTCATTTGTCACTTAGACAAGCGCAGATTCTGTACTGTAGTGCCTCCTATAATGCTGGTCGATGGAGATCCATGAATTTATTTGCATCGATATGGGCACTTAGTCTCAAACAGACAATATTTCTCAATGATCTTTCCCAGAAATGACAGGTTGAAACTGGTTTGTTATTGCTAAAGATATTCTTATCCAATTTTTTTTTTTCAGAAGAGGTCTGATGATGGCCTGGTGAGCTCCTTTTGGGCAGCGATCTATTTAGTGTGAAAGACAGAAGTTGGTGGATAGGTAAGATGTTTTCCTTTAAAGCCCAGGTCGGGAGTGGATCGAGGTTACACGAGTTATTAGGAGAGCCTTGGTAACTTGTAAAACCTCATTTCCATCAGCTGGACTGTAATAAGACAATGCCTCGAAATAAATATTTTGGGCTCTGAAAAAAAAAACCTATGTGTATCTAGCCGAAACTAAATTTTGTCGAATTCTGATAATTTTGTCAAAGAAAGCGAAACACTGGCTTCTGATTGCTTAGTATTTCAGCAAATCGTGAACAGGAAACGAACCTGGGTTTCTCTGTAAAAGTGAGCTTGGAGTTCTCTAGAACTGCATGTGCAAAATTCGTTGATGTGTTCTGTTAATGTGAAGGGCCCATTTTGGTACAGAAACGACTTACGGTGCCCATCGTGCCGTTTTCACGCCCGGCAACTAGGGAAATGTGCGAGGGCCAATACTTGCATTTGATTTTTGTAAACTGGTGAGAAATGACGGGTACATTTTGGCAGTATTCTATCCGAGTTCGAAAGGGGATCTGCTTGACTATGCGATGGTGACTTTTTTGCCGTGGCATTTTTGTAACTCCGAATTCTGATGTTCAACTTATGGCCGATGAGGCACGGATTAAGTGAAGTCCCATCCAAATTAAATCTAACGTGCGTTACCGTGGGGGAAAACGGAGTGGGCTTCGCGCCTTTTCCGGCGACAGTGAGGTAGACCCAAAGGCTTACTGATTTGACATCCGTTGCATTCTCGATGTCATTTGCTATTGTTGAAATTCCAGCACCTAGGGGTGGTTCGTTTCTTTGGAGTTTATTTCGTCGTTTTCCTGCTCGTATTTTTCGGGAGACCTGTCCGGCCAGTGATGGATCAACCATTCACAAGAAAGAGCGGCAGTTGCAACGCACCTGTTGCAACTTTGGGGGTAGCCCAAGAAGATATGCGAGACGTATCTTTTTTGAGAATTTCTCTTCAAATATCAAATTATTCTGCATTTGAAAGCCAACGAAATTTCTTGTTGTAACCAATGAAAATGTATTTCCGTCGATGGAATAGGGAGGCGAGTGCAGCCCGACTGTGCCACCCCTGGATCTCTTACTGTTGAATCACCAGTAATAAATTTAACATTATACACCACACAGCTTTTAATACTGAGATCACTGAGAAGAAAATTAGGCCCCACACGGTTGGGGGTCGGCATCACTGTCGAAAATTTAGGAAATTAATATTATAAATGAAAGTAAATCAGCATCAATCCTTTGGCTCACCGTATTCAAACCAAGAAAATTACCCTGTGGGTTCTTCCGCGCCCGGGGACGTGAAAAAAAAAGTGCCCAGGCGGAAAAAGACAAAAGTTATGCGGTGTTGACCAAGCATTCAGGCGCACGGACTCCTGAAATTCGCAAGAATCGCAGTTACCGGCTTCCATATAGGACTCTTCTGGGATCTCGGGGTTCCCGGCCCAACGCACTTCCTCCCTGCCCATCCATTTAACCCCCAAAAGGGTTCGAGCGACCATGCAAGGGAGGAAACGAGACAAGCCCCTAAGCCCTGGCCGCCGAGTGGGCCATAACGTCTCGAACCTGTACTAAGGTGCTCACCTGGACTTCGCGGACAGTGCCAGCCGCAGAGCTTATCCAGTAGGCTAAGGTACTGCTGGTATTTGACGGGGTGAATTAGAGTCTCTTATAGCGACTGACTGACAGCAAGCGTTTGGAAAATAAAAACCACCACTGGGATTCGAACCCACCGTCTGACGATCTGATAACCGCGCGCTTAACCACTCGGCCATCTCAGAGCTATTGAGCTCTGTTGTTCATATCAAGGAGATAAAGTCATTAACCTCACTGCACAGAATCTTGCAAAAAATGATACACATTCACGCAAACAATGGAGGTCAAAATTAAATGCTCTCCCTGACAGCTTCTCTGTACCATTTTTTTTTTTTAAATGAACGCGAATCAACATGGGCAAATCCCCGGACCGTGAATACGTTACACGCACATTTGTATGTGTCAAAGGCACTGGGGCGAGAACCATAGCGTGACCTAACGCGTGCACCGCGTAGTCCATTCGTTTGCGCTGCACTTCCTGATTCCAAATGACGTCACAGTTCTGTACTCTTTTCAGAGAGTTACGACAAGGTGCAAGTTTGATAACGGACAACTACGTGTAGTTAACTAGTAGCTGATTTGTGACTTTACACTGATCCAATGTATTTTCTACTTTACACCTAAAACTCAGGTTTCTATAATTTCAGTTCACCGTGCTTTTCGTGAAAACAAATGTCGGTATATGTTTAGCAGCTCTTAGGTTTATTCCTTCATTAACGGATACTCCCACACCTGCAAACACAACATATCAGAAATTCGCACATGTTAAAGGATGCGGTGTGTGAAGTGAATTTAACCCTATAACGACCATTGTAAAAAAAAAAAAAAATAACAAAAAAAAAAAAAAACGAAATGTTTGTTTTTTCCCGAAAACTACAGCATTCTGGGTGGAAATATTTTACAGGCTGACTGAGACTATTCTGTACTGTTGTTTAAGTAAGATATCTCAGGATTGTACGGTAGTCCCATTTTCGGGATTTTACGAATGGTGTACACCACCTTTAATTGTGGTCCTTGATTGAACATGCCCATGAATGTCTCAAATGTGGGAACTAAAATGGTGGATTATACGTCAGTGCACATGGACAATCGGCAAACAAATAGCTGCAAGCAATTCTACACACACAACGAATAGCCATTTTGTTTCCAAAGCGTTAAGTTGGTTGCGCTCTGTCTCTCTTCGGCTGTCAGAGTGCACCCTACGAAAAGCATCATTAGATCAGTGAGGCCTTTGGGCACTGAAAAAAAAAAAACAACCTGCTCCAGTTCTTAGCATTTAGAGCTTGGGTTTTTCTTTGCTTGTACCTATTTGAATTGTAACCCTAAAAGAGTCGAGAGCATCCGCCCCTCCACATTTATCCTGTATCACCGCAATGCATTTTTTTCGGGAGCTGAGACTTGAGCAATTTCAGAGTAATGCTTTTGCATTCATTTTGACGCCAAGGTAGTAAAAATCAAACATGCCGCTCTTGCGCAGCGCCTATTTCTCCAACACAGGTCCAAAAGTGGATACTTTCCACTCCCAGCTTCACTACAGGTGAATTGAGATGCGCGTGGCTGTCAGTTTCAGTAAACCTTGAGTTTGAATAAAATCTGGTACACTGAATTAAAAGTCATAATATGACTAAATTCTGGGCAAGCTTTTGGAAATAAAGTTTACTGAGGTACAGAGGTGGAGTCTATGGGTTTGTACCCAAAACATTAATTGTACTACCCTTTATTGAAAAGGAAGGCATAATTAGCGCAGTTCGTAAACATCAATGTTCAGTTGCAAAACAGTATCAATCGGTGCCTGTAAAGTTTAAACATTTCTTCGCACCAACTGATATAGAAAGAAAGTGTTCAGTTGTTGACCACTGATTTTGCAGTGCCGTGTGAGATGGGGTGAGTTCATTGACATGTTGGCATGTTATGAGTGCGAACGCCGCGGTGTGATTATGCTATATCGTCACCGTTTTCACGAAAAGCCAAACATGTCGAAGGTATCATTTTTTTATTTATTTATTTTTATTACGAAAAAAACATTCACGTTGTTAGGGGCCAAATTTTCGAGAAGTGCATTTGATTTTTCTCGAAGAGATACAAATCTTTGTGCACCTTGTACACGTACAAAACAGAAAGGCCGGAAAGTAAGTAAGATGTTCGTTTTCACGAAGAACCGGACGTTTTTGTTATAATGTAACAGTTGCGCGCGGGGACACGTCTGGTCCTTCCCTATGAAAAAATAGTGTCAGTGCTGGATGACCAGTTGGGGGCGCTAGCACTGATCTATGGTAAAGCGTGTGGTGGGCTCCTACTGGCCAGCCTGGAAGACCTGTTGCCACGGCACTGGTGCAGTATAGTGTTTTCTAAGTCACGCTGTGTAGGGTGTGTTTTGGAGTTGAGCCAGACAGGAGTGACAGTGATGATAAAGCCCGTGAGCCGCGAAAACCTGAGCAGAAGGCTTTCCTTTTGGCTGCGTGAGGCAGACCCGTAGAGGCGGTTGACTTTACAATGCATTGCACAGAAAGGACAAAACGCAGGAAAACGTGGATTTTGATTTCACGAACAGACACGGCGAAATAACCACTGTGTTCAGTTTAATTACTTGCCTCAGTCAAAATATCATCTCTCAAAGAGTCATTTTGGGTTTTCTTACTGGGTATAAACTTGTTCCTTTTTTCAGTTTTGAAAGAGGAAAAGCTTCGTTGGCGATTTATCGAAAAACATTTTTTTCTTCAAAATCTACATGTACGGCTCTTTGTGAAAACGGTGAAGATAGGCCTATGTGCACCACGCCCGTTTCAGACTCAAAGAAAGCATCGCAGGCCGCGGGTACAGAATGTTACTGTACTCGACTAAGTGTTTCGTTATCGAGTCGAACGCCGTGAAGAACCTGTCCGCGGTCACAGCTTGTTTGGATGTACTCCAACCGGTAGTGCTTGACCACCTAGCTCCAGCCCAGGGAGCAGAACCTCTCCTGGGGTGGCGACGACCAGTGTGGATATCAGACCCGACGATTCCAATCATTCTGTTCGTCGAACCTATGGTCCAGTACCACCAAGTCTCCACACAAGCAAAACCAGTGGAATTCCTTCAATCTAATGAGTTGCAACCGGGCAGCGGTGAACCAGTTGTCGCAAAGTACGCCCGCTATCGTCACAATATTTCGACACAATATGCCAGATGATATCCCGAAAAAAGTAGCCAAAAGATTTCACTTTTGTTTTTCTTTTTCCCCAACTGCTCCCTGCACGTTCGTTTTCTTTTGCTGCTCGCCCACATGCAACAATGGCCCCCATCTTACGCTTTTTTGAGTTTATGTTTTTATTTATTATTTTTTTACATGTTTTCAAATTGACCGCCAACATTAACAGCCTGCCTGTACATTTAAACATAAGAACCACCCAGGCAGTGGTGTAGCTAGGATTTCACTGGCGGGGGCTCAAATGGGCACCAGCATCTTATGCTGTCAGTGGTGCGGGTTTTGGGGCAAGCTTTTGTCAGTTGACTTGTTCACTATCCGTTCCTCCGTTTTGTTTTCAGTGTGTGCATGTGTGTGTGGGTGTGTAAACGCCTTCAATCGTGGACCTATATATATATAGTACATTCACGCCAACTCAAACGGTGCAGTTTACCTACTGAAGATCTTGTGACTGTTTACAAGCAATATTATGTTCGACCCACTCTTGGATGTTCATGTCCAGTTTGGCATTCTGGGTTGACTAGGGATCAAAACGAGCTGCTCGAGAAGTTTCAAAAAAGAGCGTTCCACATAATCTTATCAGTTGATGTTATTAGTAGAACTTCATACGACTCCATGAGGGACACATTGCAACTTCCCTATCTTGAAAATAAGACGTGAGCAGCTTTGAAATTCGGTAAAAATCTCCTTTTGTTTCGAGAACCATCACAGTTTGCTCCCCCCATAAGGTCAAATAACCTCCGTAAAACAAACACTTTGTCCATCCCTAGATGTCGTATAAACAGGTACAAAACTAGTGCCATCCAAGTTTTAGTAAAATTATTATCTGCGAATTGTTGACAGTTTTTTTAAACTGCGGTTTCACTTTGATTTTTGGACATTTTTTTTTTAAATTTGATTTAATTTGTTTTTAATTTGCAAGTTTTTGTTTTCTGTTTGTAACTGTTTCATGAACAATCTGAATCGGGCGGCCTGTTCTTGTACGGGTTTCTAGTTCTCGCACTCGAATGGTGGGAACATGACTCAAGAACACTGTTCTCGGAACGGGATCGCGCACCACCTCTTCGTCAGGGTTAATGATCCTTTTGGACACAGCCACCGGCCGCAGCCAGTTGATACGGACACGGCCATTGAGTTTTATATCCAGACAAGGTTCAAAGCGACGTGACCCTAGCGCATGCATTTCATAGTTAATGTAAATCACTCATAGTCGTTATAAACATGATATTTGAGCTCAATCAGACTGGTTATTACGACCACTGGAAAAGTCTTGGACCAACTGGCGTCCACTGAGCACCGTAGTGTAAAAAGTGGACACTTTTGGCTGACTCGTCCGGGAAAAATTCGTGCTGTGCAATAATTTATAATAATTTGTTTGATTTTCGCCAAATTGGTGTCAAAATTACTGCAAAGAGTTACTCATAATAACTTCTACGGGCTCAGCTCCGCACTTCGACGACATCTGAAAAAGGGCAGGGTGGGGGAGGTGCAATCTACCCCCAGCTGCTTAGGGGGTAAACATTCCATTGGTATCCACCCCCCTTTGGTGGCCTTTGGTAACGCTTTCAATTCCTGCCATTATCAAACAATAAAATGCTGACTACGAGTCCGATTTTTGCGGCCGCCATTTCTGTTTTGTACATGCTGCCCAATTCTGTATGGGGGACGGGACCGGGGCGGTGAAGCCTTGGATATGAAACACGTTCTTTACTGAAACGTCATTTCCTCATCTGCTTCCATCACCACCAGTTTCAGCAACAACAACAACATGACAAAAACGATTCAACAATTTCTATGGTCACTGAGTACTTTTAATATGAAGCCCATCACCTAAACTCTGTGTCAGACAAAGTTCCTTTTTTCCCGCACCCTGCTTCATGGATATTTTTGCACACAATTAACACCGAACAGGTGGGGGACACCTTATTATTGTGCTCAAAAGATATGTAAGAGTGATAACAAGTATGATAAATACAATATCTAGCACTTAAAACGCTTTCTTTAGCGACCTGAATCACAGCGCTTACAAATGGTAATTAGTTGAGTAATTACATGAACTTGATACTCTGAGAAAGTTAATTTAACATAGGAAATATATTATCGCTATCATTATTGGTGGAACAGGTAGGCTTCGAGCATTTCTTGTTAAAATTGCTCAGAGGGCAGACTGTTCCACTCCTTCGCTGCAGAGACTGTGAATGTTCATTTTTGCGGGTATGTGGGAAGTTGAGTCGTAAAAGATTAGAACTTGAGTGTAGGTTTGGTATGGAAGGAACATACGGCAGAATACAAGACTGCATATATTCTGGCAACTGTGAGTATGGAATTATGTGTGAACCGGAAGGTCACCTGATTTAAATCTAGGTCATTCATAATGTCATTTGTCACTTAGACAAGCGCAGATTCTGTACTGTAGTGCCTCCTATAATGCTGGTCGATGGAGATCCATGAATTTATTTGCATCGATATGGGCACTTAGTCTCAAACAGACAATATTTCTCAATGATCTTTCCCAGAAATGACAGGTTGAAACTGGTTTGTTATTGCTAAAGATATTCTTATCCAATTTTTTTTTTTTCAGAAGAGGTCTGATGATGGCCTGGTGAGCTCCTTTTGGGCAGCGATCTATTTAGTGTGAAAGACAGAAGTTGGTGGATAGGTAAGATGTTTTCCTTTAAAGCCCAGGTCGGGGGTGGATCGAGGTTACACGAGTTATTAGGAGAGCCTTGGTAACTTGTAAAACCTCATTTCCATCAGCTGGACTGTAATAAGACAATGCCTTGAAATAAATATATTGGGCTCTGAAAAAAAAAAAACCTGTGTGTATCTAGCCGAAACTAATTTTTGTCGAATTCTGATAATTTTGTCAAAGAAAGCGAAACACTGGCTTCTGATTGCTTAGTATTTCAGCAAATCGTGAACAGGAAACGAACCTGGGTTTCTGTGTAAAAGTGAGCTTGGAGTTCTCTAGAACTGCATGTGCAAAATTCGTTGATGTGTTCTGTTAATGTGAAGGGCCCATTTTGGTACAGAAACGACTTACGGTGCCCATCGTGCCGTTTTCACGCCCGGCAACTAGGGAAATGTGCGAGGGCCAATACTTGCATTTGATTTTTGTAAACTGGTGAGAAATGACGGGTACATTTTGGCAGTATTCTATCCGAGTTCGAAAGGAGATCTGCTTGACTATGCGATGGTGACTTTTTTTGCCGTGGCATTTTTGTAACTCCGAATTCTGATGTTCAACTTATGGCCGATGAGGCACGGATTAAGTGAAGTCCCATCCAAATTAAATCTAACGTGCGTTACCGTGGGGGAAACGGAGTGGGCTTCGCGCCTTTTCCGGCGACAGTGAGGTAGACCCAAAGGCTTACTGATTTGACATCTGTTGCATTCTCGATGTCATTTGCTGTTGTTGAAATTCCAGCACCTAGGGGTGGTTCGTTTCTTTGGAGTTTATTTCGTCGTTTTCCTGCTTGTATTTTTCGGGAGACCTGTCCGGCCAGTGATGGATCAACCATTCACAAGAAAGACCGGCAGTTGCAACGCACCTGTTGCAACTTTGGGGGTAGCCCAAGAAGATATGCGAGACGTATCTTTTTTGAGAATTTCTCTTCAAATATCAAATTATTCTGCAGTTGAAAGCCAACGAAATTCCTTGTTGTAACCATTGAAAATGTATTTCCGTCGATGGAATAGGGAGGCGAGTGCAGCCCGACTGTGCCACCCCTGGATCTCTCACTGTTGAATCACCAGTAATAAATTTAACATTATACACCACACAGCTTTTAATACTGAGATCACTGAGAAGAAAATTGGGCCCAACACGGTTGGGGGTCGGCATCACTGTCGAAAATTTAGGGAATTAATATTATAAATGAAAGTAAATCAGCATCAATCCTTTGGCTCACCGTATTCAAACCAAGAAAATTACCCTGTGGGTTCTTCCGCGCCCGGGGACGTGAAAAAAAAAGTGCCCATGCGGAAAAAGACAAAAGTTATGCGGTGTTGACCAAGCATTCAGGCGCACGGACTCCTGAAATTCGCAAGAATCGCAGTTACCGGCTTCCATATAGGACTCTTCTGGGATCTCGGGGTTCCCGGCCCAACGCACTTCCTCCCTGCCCATCCATTTAACCCCCAAAAGGGTTCGAGCGACCATGCAAGGGAGGAAACGAGACAAGCCCCTAAGCCCTGGCCGCCGAGTGGGCCATAACGTCTCGAACCTGTACTAAGGTGCTCACCTGGACTTCGCGGACAGTGCCAGCCGCAGAGCTTATCCAGTAGGCTAAGGTACTGCTGGTATTTGACGGGGTGAATTAGAGTCTCTTATAGCGACTGACTGACAGCAAGCGTTTGGAAAATAAAAACCACCACTGGGATTCGAACCCACCGTCTGACGATCTGATAACCGCGCGCTTAACCACTCGGCCATCTCAGAGATATTGAGCTCTGTTGTTCATATCAAGGAGATAAAGTCATTAACCTCACTGCACAGAATCTTGCTGTGTAAATACCGAGTGATTAAAATGTTACAATAGTGCATCACGTAGCAAAAAATAATACACATTCACGCAAACAATGGAGGTCAAAATTAAATGCTCTCCCTGACAGCTTCTCTGTACCATTTTTTTTTAAATGAATGCGAATCAACATGGGCAAATCCCCGGACCGTGAATATGTTACACGCACATTTGTATGTGTCAAAGGCACTGGGGCGAGAACCATAGCGTGACCTAACGCGTGCACCGCTTGGTCCATTCGTTTGCGCTGCACTTCCTGATTCAAAATGACGTCACAGTTCTGTACTCTTTTCAGAGAGTTACGACAAGGTGCAAGTTTGATAAAGGACAACTACGTGTAGTTAACTAGTAGCTGATTTGTGACTTTACACTGATCCAATAGTAGTAGAGATAGGAGAGTTCCGGATCACACCCCCTTTTTCACCGTTTTTATCAAAAACCCTTGGGTACCTATACAACCAAAAAATCTCAGGGAATCTCTTAAAAATCTAAAATTCTAGATTTTGTCACTTTTCCCTGGGTACCTCATCAACCCCCTAAAATAAGGGTGCAAATATTATACATTTGTGTAGAAATCTCTTTTATTTGCCACTCGAACCTTTTGACCAGCCGGTGCCGCTCGTTCTCACTCGCCCGAAAAAATAAATGGAAGATCAAACTAGAAACGTGAACAAAGATATGATTATATTGCAACCGCCTTAAGTAAATGCTCTTTGTATAAATGGAAGAACAAACTGGAAACTTGAATTGTTATTTTTGCAAAGACGTTATTAGTTCTCGGAGCTTGACGGACTGTTTAGATTGCTCTCTTTGTTTTGCTTCTAAAAATTTATATAACTGCGTCGAATGTAAGTTGTGTAAGAATTGTCGCCATTGTAAAGATTGCGTTAGATGTAAGGGTTGCGTCATTAGCATCAATTGTGGTAGATGTAAAGATTGCGTAGATTGTTTTGATTCGTATGACTGTAGTTATTCAACCGCGTTAAATGATTGCGAGGACTGTCACAATTGTAACAGTTGTATCAAGTATTTTGGTTGTATCGATTGTACTTGTTGCGTAAATTGTGTAGAGTTGCATGGGTATAATTATGTAGCGCGTGTAGATGGTAAGTTTAAAAAGCTGAGACCTGTGCGAAAGGGGGAATTATTACCCATTTCAGCTACTAAACTTGACTCAGTTCTATATAAAAGTGGGTTCATTATTGAATATGACACAGATCTAAAATTTATATTTTAAATAAAAATGATAAAAAAATTAAAAAACCTTATTATAAATAGAACATGTATATCGTCTCAAATGATCACAAACGTCTAAATGACGGCAACAAGAACCCAAAGATTACTTATGGCCCCTTTGACCCTAAAAACCTAGTCATTTTAAGGCCTACACAGAATTCTTCTAAGATTCTCTATTCCCACGATGGAGAACAGAAACGATTGTTAATTAGGCTCGAAGACCCTTGTTATGGTATAAACCCGGTTTACAAATATGGTACTAAGGAACCTACTGACCAAAAACAAATTTGTTATCAACTGTCTCCCAACACTGAATCGCTGCTATTACGTATAAATGAGGCGGTTTACAGGCATTTTGAAGAATTAACGGACGAAGCCCTGGAAGACCTTCCCGTGATTACGCGTAACTCTTTTAAGGTGCCTCAGAGATTAGACGACATACCCGATCAAATTAATTACTTAGTTAAACCGGCTTTTACCGATAAAAGTAAGATGTATGTTAAGATCGCCTATGACGCCACTTTGGTGGATAAGTCATTTAAAGAAATCGATCACGCTCTTTTTGCTAACAAGAAATGCGAAGCGATCTCTTTGATCTCTCCTAAGGACATCTATCATGGAGCCCACGGTTCTCTGTCTTGCGGTGCGAGCGTTAGGTATAGGGTCATATCGGCTATGCTAACGGTTGAAGAAAAACCTTATAATTTGGACGCGTTTGAGTAAAAGCGAGTTGCTTCTCAATTTAACCTCGGTTTCCCCGGGGTTAAATTTTTTTTACTTTAAATAAATAAACTTTATATAAAATGACTGATGCGGAGCTTTACCATTTACTTAATCTAAAAGAGGTTCACATAATCGGAGCAAGAGCAAAAGATCTCGCCACTTGCGATCACCAAATAGTTGAAATAGACGAAAGATATGTGTGTAAACATTGTAATAAAGTTTTTGGGTGGATCGCCCGTTTTGGCGCTGCAGAAGTGGGAGATCGGTATTACAAGCATCACGTTTGGAAAAAACCCAAGCCGCCAAAATCGAGAAAAACGTTGCAGAAGTATAATATCTGTTTTCAAAACGGCGAAGCGGGTGAAATAGAGTATCGATTGAATCAGGCTTTAAACGGTAAGATTTCTCGGGGTAAACCGTTGGAGGCTTTAATTGCAGTCTGTTATCAAGACGTCACTGGGGAAACCGAATCTAAAGTTAAAGAACTTTTTGGTGCCTCAGATAGGCACTGGGAAAACGCTATGGAGAAGTTTAAAAATAGTTTAATTTAAAAATGGAAATGCATACGTTTTATTTGACTGAAAATCCTCAAACGTTTGAATTAAAAAACGAGATTAACAACATTAAAGGCGATAAAGTAGTCCGGGTCAAAAACATTCAGTTTGAAGCTGAATATTTATACGTAACACAAGACACCGACATTCAATGGGATACAAATTTGGGCAGAAACGAAAAAAGAAGAAAAGAGACGGCCCCAAAACTTATTTTGACGGGAATGAAAGAACCTATATATGCTTTACTAGTTCCAAGTTTGGCTCAACCGTTGCCCGAGTCGCAAAGAGGAAGCATCGTGGTGTCTACTGGGTATTACGGAATCGACTGGTTTGATTTTATTTTAAACGCCATCCCTGGTGTAAGTTTTAAGGTGCATTCGGAATCAAAAAGGGTGACCTTAACCATTACAGATCCCAATCTCAAATTGCGGCTCAATAGAGAGGTGGCTAACTTGCTAAACTTTCGCCCAACGTTATTTATATAGGTGAGTATAACTCAACTCCTATGTTTATTCACTGCCAGCAATTGGAGCACTCTGTAAATTTTTATAACGGAAAGTCTTCTAACCTGCTCGGCGTTATCCCTTATGAATCAACGAAGCTATTATCTCGGAACATCAGTGAGTTGACCTTTTCTTTGAGAAACGAGCGAGATGAACTCTTGAACAACGTCGGTAAAATTTTGATTGAATTAGATATCTATTAATAAAATGGAGAAAGATATTGAGACGCATACATTTCACTTGACTAATAATCCACAGACATTTAAACTAAAAAACGAGATTAAAAACGAAAAAGGGAGCAAACGTATCTGCGCCAAAAACATTCAGCTAGAAAAAAAGTTTTTTAACATTATGAGAGAGACAGAGATTGAGTGGGGGGTAAAAGAATTATCTAACGAACCCGGTGATGATGGATCAATCAATCAAGCCTTGGTGCAAAAATATAGTGAGCTATATATAGGTGAAAAATATGAAATTGAAAAACCAAGTTTACAATTAATAGATTTTTTTTTGGATTTTATTTTGCGACTCAAAATTTTTTAAGAAACATACAAAAATACACTTTAAATTGGGAATATAATGTTAGACGAATAAAAGTATATAAAGCACACATGTTATCTATAATAAGTGTAATAAAAGACAAATTTACTGATTTTTCTTCTTTTTATTTTGGTGTATATTATAAGCCTTTATATTTTAATCTATTATCTAATGATAGTTTACGACAAGAAATGGAAAAAAAGTTAAACCTTCTTGACAGCGGTTCTTATGAAGACGAGCTTTTTGTAATACAAATGCTAGATGACTTTTTTCACCCAAGAATGATTACTGAAATAGATGTAAGTTTGATCATTTCTTTGTCTTTTCAAACGACACTAGCGGGCATTATACACGCCCTCAATCAAATTTTTGATAGATTAGACTATGCAAACCATCTAAAGGGCGGGCCACCACCGATAACTGAAGAGAAACAATTGTTCATTTGGGATACTACGTCTTCTACTGTACAATCTATTTTAAAAGGCCAAGCAAAACCCATATTTAACCAACTTTACACAAAGCAAGCGTTTGAGTCCATAAGTATCTCTGGATTGACTGGTAGCATCACCTTAGAACCCGGTAATTACGGAATCGACTGGTTTGATTTTATTTTAAACGCCATTCCGGGCGTGAGTTTTTAAGTATACGAAAAGTCAAAATCGGTGACTTTAGTCATTTTTGACCCTTATTTAAAACTAAAACTAAACACGCACGTGGGTCAATTGCTCGGCCTGCCTTCTGTTGAATTACAAAACTTTTTTATATACAAAGGTAAATATGACATCGATAGTATCAAATATCTGTTTATACACTGCGAGCAGCTCGATCCAAATTATAACTTTTATGACGGGAAGTCTTCAACTGTACTCAGCACCAGAGACACAGCTCTGTGCAATTTAGAGGTAAACCCAACCTGTAAAAGGCTCGTAGATCGGAACATAGACGAACTCACCTTTTCTTTAAAAAACGACAAAGGTAGGTTGGTAAGCGGTGAAGGAGATGGAATTTTGCTCGAGGTGAATATCGTTTAAAAACTCTTAATTATAAGATGACGACTAACATATATCCTGATTTGACCGAACAAGCGGAGACAAAGGTTTACAGGCTAAGAAAGATCGAAAAAAAATCTCAAATTAAATCTCAAATCCAAAGAGAACGCGACGCGAGGGAAAATAGTTATAAAAAGATCAAACGACTCTTAACCGCGCTCGGGTACGTAGAATATGACGTGGAAGCACTAGGTGCCACATCGGCAGCCGTAGGCATTCCTGCCATTTTGGGAGTGATCACTGGTCCCGTCGGGCTCGTGATGGAAGGAATCGCTATCGGTGCGTTTGGCGCTTATGCGATTCTAAAGTACGCCTCCCGTAGACTCACCCACAAAACTAAAAAACACGATCAAATTCGAATGTTGGCAGACGCTAAATTAAATACCATCGAAGAATACGTATCTCACGCGATTGAAGACGGCGACATATCCCAGGAAGAATTTGCCCTTATTTTATCCGAGCTGAAAAAGTTTAACGAGATGAAAGAAAAGATTAGATCGCGTACGTCTACAAAATTGGAAGAAACTAAAGCTCACAGCGAGCAAGAATTTGAACGTCGAGTCAACGAAAGAGCAGAAGCGCTAGCGGCGGTTTTAAAAAAAGATCTTATGAAAAAACTTGGCGAATAAGTTTTACAAAGTCGGTTGGGTACGAAGAGAAACCACCCGCGTACCAAAACTTGACCCTTCCAACGGCACCTGTAAAAGACTGGTGAAGATTATTTTTAAAAATCTTTTAAAATAAATGGGAGGTAATTTTAGTAGTTTAAATATTTTAGTAAACAAAGACAATGCCTTTACAGCCGAGTTTCCAAATTTAACACACGCGTATAAACTACCAAAAGTAACCACGGACGAAGTGGTAGAACGCTGGAACTCAGATCCGTTGCCATTTTATCAAAATCAATTTAATTTTGCGGTCTATTGCGCGACAACGGCCTGCGGTGTGGGTTCTGATTTACTGTCTAGTCACGACCCATATGTCTCGGCTTTATTTAATTTTCACTTGTATTATACCGTACGAAAAATACTTTATGACTGCGTGATGCCCATTCCGAGCGACGACGTATTTGACGTGATTAACAATAATTATGACCATCGGAAGTTTACCGACACGTGCCTTTTATACGGAGTTGACCCAGATATGAACTTTAGGCAAAAAGTTGATCTTTATACAAATGGTCTTGGTATCGCTTATTATTTTGATCGGGTCGGTTTGATAGACACGGGTGTTAGACAGTGGTTACCCGTACCAGGAAACGATTATACTCCAAAATTAGATGCGGATGAGGTAGACAAAGACTGGACCGCAACAAATTTAGGTCTCGGGCTAGGCGCTACAAAGCCTAACCTTTCTTTTGTGCACAAAGTCATGCAACTCGGTTACTCTAAGGTTGACTCCGGCGTAACGGCACAATACGTAGTAGAATATATTTTGCAAGATCCAAAGGTTGCGACTATCGGATGGTGGGGTTTTATTCCTAAAAAGTCGCGGTTGACTGACGTGGGAATCACCAAGGTAAACGAATCAATTCGAGCTTACGTCTACGCATTACTAGGGGCACAGGCGCAGACCAAGACCAGCGTTTTGACCACCGGCACCGGATTAGACGCGCGACGGCAATTTATTATGATCGTAGAATCTTTAATTAATTCGGGCCCTGATCTCGAACAGTCGATCGACCAATATCAAGATTCGCTACAGTACGCAAAAACGCCTTTAAACTTCGTAGTTGCCCCAGGTTTGTACCTGGTGCCCTCAGATATGGACTTACGCGTCGGAACGTTTGAGGGGTATAACAATAATTTACAAGTCGCGACTGAGGATATGAAGACTGGATACGTACCGAGTTTGAATAACGGAGCGAGTTTAAAAGCTGACTTTAATGAAAAAGCGATTCAACCAGAAGTGTTACCGAGGAAGCCAACTGTAAAGCCGGTTTTTAGTAAGCCTTTAGACGCACACAACGAAGAGAAACTATCATTAACCATCGGAGCCGTTGCAGTGGGTGTTGTCGGGTTTATGTTGTATGAAATTTTAACTTAAACGAAGCGAGAACGTTTTGAATTAGAGCAAAAGAGAATATTCCCTCCTAAATCTAGGAAGGAATATTTTTTCTTTTTGGTCCTTTTTATCCATTCTTTTGTACGTACGTCAAAAGCAAAACACCCGCGCCCACGAACAAGGTCCAAACGTGTTCTGCCACCCATCCGACCGCTTTACTCGCCACGTTAAAAATCCAACTCAAAATGCTGCCGATGACCCCGGGCAAAGCTCCTAAAGCGCTCAACCCAAGTTTCTTTAATACGTTTGCCAGGTTCCACAGTTGACGTTTGATCCAATCGGTACCTCCACCTTTGGAAGGAGGAGCTGGCGTTGGTTCAGGCGTTGGTTTGATCGCTCCGCTCGTTCCAACAGCTCTGACGCTGGCAACTATACTACTAACGATGGTACTTATCGCTAAACTAATGGCCGTTAAAATGCTCGCGATCGTGACGCCTTGTTCTCTAAATAAAATATTAATTCGTTTGCGTAAAGTCAAATCTTTACCTAGAGCCGTTTGGATCGTTTCTTTTAACATTTTAAGTTGGTTTCTAAATCCCGAGGTTAAATTTTTTCGTTGGGCGTTTAATGCTTCTAACTCATTGTAAAGATTTCTGAGACTTTTAAGTCCTAATTCTTTTGAGTCTTGCGTGATATCTGGTTCCTTTAATGCATCTTCAATTATCCGAATATTTTCTTTTACACTCGCGATCTTAGCTTCTACAAGTTTTAATTGTCCTCTTATTGTTTGTAAGCTTTGGTCGAGTCCTCTAATCTCTTTGAGAGTAAATTCTGAATTTGCATCTTCTGGGTCTAAGTTATGAGACTGTTGTGCTATTTCTTGAAGTTGATCGAGTGGCTCATCGAGTTGGTCTATAGATCCGTCTTCACTCGTGATCTTTTATATATTTTCTGAAACAGCTTTTGCCTCTTCAATTAATCGAAATGCAGGGTTTTTGTAGCCTTCTAACCCTAAAGTGTGTCTAATAAAATCTACGCCTCCTTCTTTTTCTAAGCTAGACAACGCGAGAAACCGTCGTCCACTTTTATCTATTATTGTTTTAGTCAGGCGGATTTCTTTGCCGTTATGGGTTGCATAGAGTCTTCCTTTTGAATCAAGGTGAAATATATTTGTATTTCCACTTCCATTTTCTACTTTCAACCCAGTTTCTCTTTCAATCTCATCATAAAAGTTTCTCATCTTAGCGTTGATTTCTGATATATCTCTACTCTTTGCTTCTAGATCTGGTGGCACTTTAAAGTCAATCTCTCTTTCAACAAGACTCGTTTCTTGTAGCCTTGTATCAAGGGTATCGTACTGTTGTAATTCTTCTTGTTCACGTTCTTGACCCATGTCGTCCATTTCAAATCCCCCTTCATCCATTTAAAATAAGAAAACTTAACTCGGACTGCCCATAGGAAATGTTGAGGGTAGAATACCCTGCGCTACCAACCAACCTTGGGTAGCCAATGCGCCGCTGGACAAAGCGGTTAATTTTAATGCATCTTCGGCAGACAATTTATTGAAATCCGGTGGTTTAATTTTAAATAGCTTACTCGACAGCATGGCGTATCCGAGTGAGATTCCTGAAACAACTGCGCCGTGGTAAACCGTATTGGCGATTCCGTTTACGTCGATTGATTTAGCGTTACTCATATTTAATAATAAGGAACTTTTATTCCATATTTAAAATTGGTTCTTGTTTGGGAATAGTCAAGCTTTGCTTTGGCTGAGCGCTAATTTGTCGTGAACTGCTCGACTTGTTTCTCCAAATTAAGTAGATCACAACCCCCGCAACCCCCAACGAACCGAGTATCAAGCTTCTGTTCTCTGTAACCGTTTGATAGATCTCATTTTGGTTACTCTCTTCACCGTTAGCTTCGTCCGCTAATTTCATCTTAACGAGTTGTTGCTTCATCTTCTTGTTATGTTCCGCTAACTTCTTACCTTGTTCTACACGCTTTGGATTTTTAGCTTTAGTACTCCTTTCAGTCGTAGTTTCTTCTACTCGCTTAGTTACCGTCTGAATTTGGTTGCTCGAGTTCGCTTCGTTGTTGCTCGCTGGTGTTGGGTTCACTTTGTTTGTTGACATCCTCTTTTATAATAATAGAACTTTTGTTAAACTCCAGGTGTTTTGTTGTAATCAGCATTGTTGTAAGTGGAGAAAGATAAACTCCATATTTATAACAGACCTCTGTAAGTAGTCTACCCATAGTTTGACTGATAATCGGATCGTCGTTGAGATCTTTAGTAAGCGCTTCTTCGGACTTTAAGTTGACGTTGAATCCGAGTAGATCGATCGGGGTGGCTATTCCTAGTAGACGAGAGTACAAACTTAAAATCGAGTGACCAAGGGTTTTGACAATTTCTTTGCCAAACTTAACTTCGTAGAGGTTAAACAGCTTTTCTTGTTCTTTTGGTGGCAGAGCTTCAATTTCTTTTATCGAGTATTCTTTTCCGAGATACTTCTTGCTTTCGCCCGAGGCAGCTATCGCGCATAGGCGGTCCTTTACGTTTGATTCGCTGCTCGCTTCGCTTCGCTCGGTGAATATGCTTTTTATGTCGTCCATTTTAATAATAAGTACTCTTTAAATTTGTTGTAAGTATACTTTAGTCGTATGTACTCGTTGGTGTAGTAGGTCAGGTTAACCGCAATAACTAATTGAATAACTAGTTGAAAGTATTGTAGCATTGTTGCTTATTTACTATAACTAAATTAAATTTTATTATAGCACAGCTGGCGTAACTAGTTAATCAACAAAGTAAAGCAAATTAATAACATACCTATTATTTAGTTACAACTGGGCTGAGTAACTTGCGGATGGTCGGTATTTAACACCAACTTACTAAATTTCACGTCACGTAGGTGTCTTTTGATTTCTTCTCTCTTTTCGTCTGGCACAACGTCGTTTTCGTCTAAACACTGATCAAATGAATTACGATCCTTACAGTGAAATATTGCCGTCCAGGCGGTATTTTCTCTGAAGTCTTTTAAAACGGAATTATACTTTTGTGTGAGTAGCCAGCAGCTGTGGAGGTAATGTCGACCCGAGAACGCCATCTTAGACAAAGCACAAACTGAACCACTCTTAGACTTCTTACGATACTTAATAAACTGATCGGCCGCACAATCGTCGATAATAAATAATGTATTTACACCATCGAATACTCTCTGATAAAGTTCTATCGCCTCATTTAATTCTAGTCTTTCTCGATCCAGGTCACAAAGATAGACATTTTCATCGGTGTACACCCACAGTCGTTCTAAATACGTTTTATTCTTAAATAGCGCCGGGCATATGATCACGATAGCTTCAAAGGTGAATCGGTATTCTGTCTCTAAAAGATTTAAGATCCAGTTAGTCTTCCCCGACCCCGTCTTGCCCACGATTAAGGCACAGTGGGGATTCTTAAACATCTGGTTCTCGCTACGCTCGTACTCCCTCTGGTCGTTCTCACTTCGTTCCACTCGCTCGTTTTCGCTTTGGTTCATTTAATTTTAATAAACTAAACTTTTGAAGTTTCCATCTTCCACCGTTAGTTGAGAATCCATTACCAAGAACACGTACATCGTCAACGGCCCCGCGGTTTCGTCCGTTCGTTCCATCTGTATAGATATGTCTCCTCCTCCGCCTAGAGGTCTGCCCGATCCGTGAGCAGAATTGTCGTCAGAACTTCGGAAGTCTAGCCATAGACCGTACTTGTCTTTTAGATAGTCGGCTAGATTTACTCCCAACAAAGATAAGTCCGAGACGACCCCTCTAGCCAATTCTTTATCCGAGTCTCCGAAATACTTTATAACTTCGTTCCAATGTTGATATTCAAACAGACCCTGCGAGTACAATTGATTTGGTTTTCCTTCGACTGTGACGACCGTTTTAGTGATGTGTGGATTATAAAATTTTTGCGGATCTTTGATCGCCGGGTCTCTGAATAAAATCAACACCCCTTTTAGGCTTCTAATACTCTGGTCTATGCTTATATTCCATAGCGTATCTGACTTGTTTACTGCTTGCTTCTTCCACGAGTGAATCCGGTCAAAAAGGTAATACATCGTCTTCTTGTTTCTCAAGGTTTGGGCCAAGTCTCGGTTGGTGACTACCTCGTATTCCAGGGTCAGATCTGAAATTTGATATTCAGCCGCGGTATCTGACGAATTAACCACTTTGTCGTGTCCGTTAAAAGTTAGTTGATACGTTAGAGGCTCTTTAAACCACGAAGGATAAAATGGAGCGTGATCTGTCAACATAGGCGTGTCTAGTGGAATCGCGTACCTGTTTTTAAAAGCGTCGGCAATTGCTTTGTCCTTACCATCGTTTGCGGCAGCATTAGCATCGCTAGCTCCTAGACGTAACTTAGCTACATTTTCTTTCTCTAGTCCAAAATACGCCATATTTTTGGTCTGTGACAGGGGCAACCAATTGTCCTTGAAATTGTGAAATACGTCCGCGTCATAGTAACTTACGATTTTATTTCCCTGGAGACTTATATTTATTTCCGACACCAAGTTTCTCGCCACGTTGTTATAGACCGTCCTGTTGTCATCCGAGGCACCGTCGAGATCGAGTTTAAAGGCGAGCTTTGCAGTACCGGGTACCATGACTTCGTCCATACCTAAGGAGGGGAATTTTACGTTTAACTTGTGACCCGCGTCTATCGTACTCGGGTTATGCGTAATGGTGACTTCGCGCCGCTCACCTTTGATGGCGCGAGGAACTTTAAGTCTGCGACTCGGGTTAAGCTTTTTGGTGTACATCTTACTTTTAATATATACGATTCTTATTTTATCATTTTAAAAAGAAAAGAAAACACGACTAACGTTAAACCCGCTGCAAAAAACAGATCTTCATATTTTTCACCTTCTAACATATGGGCGATTTCGTCGATCTTTAGCTGAGTTTCTACCTGTTCGGTTTGAATCTCGATTAATTTATCTTTAACTCGCTTTGCTTCGTCCTCCCTTCGGTCGTCCATCACTATTTAATTTAACCTTATTTTAAAAATGGCTAGTGTTTTAATGATGGTTGGAGGAGCGATAGTAAACGCCTTAGCATTCACAGGCTCAAATTTTTTATTTAGCAGTTTATCAAAAAATAATGTTGACGAAGAACGAAAGCGGCACGACCTCGCGTTAGAGCAACTGGCGCAAGCAAAACAAGAGTGGGAACAAAAATGCGTACACATGCTAGACTTTTTGAACGAACGAATGCAACAAGAACGCGCGAGTCAGCAAACATTTGTAAACGTGGACGACGCGTTGCGGGCTTATTCAGAATTAACCGGTAAGAGTATTACCCCGTTACCACCAGAGCCTACTTTGTCCGATTTTTACGAGCCTTCCGAAGATCAAAAAATTTGCGAGTTTGTTTGGATTATAGGTGGAACTGCGATAGTCGGGTTGTTGGCTTACCGGTACTCGCTCAGCTCGTAACTCATACGCTTAAATTTAAAAACTAGTATTTTTAAAATGGACCAAACTTTTAAAAAACTATTTTACAGTCCACAGGGTTACTGGCGAGGAAAAAGTGCTGTCGATCGTCTACACGAAAAGACTGGTGCAGACAAATCGGTTATTAGGAAGTGGCTAAAAAAGCAGGCCGTTTGGCAAATATATTTACCCGCACCAAATTACGTACCCAGACCTACAATGTTGCAATCAGAATCGGTCGAACCTAATTACGCGCATCAAATGGACATACTTTATTTACCCTGGGACCGAGTTAAAAGAAAAACATTTAAGTACGCTTTGACCGTGGTAGACGTGGGTTCGCGGTATAAAGAAGCAGAACCGTTGACCAGTAAAACCGCCGAACAAGTTAGCGAGGCAATAAAGAAAATTTACGAGCGAGCGAGCGAAGCGAGCTGCGACCAAAGGGAGTAACGGGCGATCACCTTTGACGTGGCCCAAATTCGTAATGGTAGACTCGGGATCTGAATTCAAAGGCGAGTTCAAACGGTTAATGACAAAAAATAAAGTACAAATTCAAGTGGGTGAACCTGGGGTACACAGATCTCAAGGAATCGTGGAAAGGTTTAACCGCACTTTAGCCCAAAGGTTATTTGGCCACCAATACGCTCAAGAAATGTTAAACGTGGGTGTGCGTAACGTGGAATGGGTAGAACGTTTGCCCCAGGTCGTGAAATCGTTAAACGAGGAAAAAACGCGTTTAATCGATGCCGTTCCTGCAGAAGCCGTCAAATCAGACCGAGTGAGCCAAATACCGAGTACACCTGTAAGAACTACCCAAAGAGAACTTCCTCCAAGTGTATTAGTTAGGTACCTCTATTACTCGGGCGAGCAAGAGGGTGGCACCGTCAGAAGGGCAACAGATCCGATCTGGTCCGTGGACGTCTACCAAATTGAAAAGCGAACTAGTCAATTTAAACGGGTGAAAGGCAAGAGAGTCAAAACGGGCCCAACATTGTACTACCTATTAAACGGCCCGAATAGGAGTTTCGTCAAAGAGGAACTTCAGGTAGTACCCGAGGATACCGAATTACCGGAGTAGTTTATGTCCTTATGCCCGTAAGCTAACGTATCGATTCCGTTCGGCAATATGTAACGCTTTGTGTCCAACGGCGACAAACTAAGTTTATTTTGTGAAATGGTGAACACCCGATGTTTATCCGATCTAAATAGTTGTTGTTTATTGAAATGAGAAACCCTTTCAAATAGGCATCTTTTATACATCTCGTGGGTCAATCATTTCTCGGTTACTACCTTGGAGACCCCTTTCGCCTTCTTTAAAGAAAAGTACTCGCTTTGCTCGTAGCTCGCTGGTGCTCGCTTTTGATCGGTAGTTAAGATCGAATACATTTTTGGTCTGATACAAACGGCTTCTAAAATTGTTTTACCGCCAAACTCGTCTTTCATTTTGCCTATGACTTTTTTATTTTTGACGCTGTAAAGCGGATGACCCGGTGGATAATTACTAAAGTCAAACAAATGGCGCTTTTCGTTTAGGTAACCAGTTAAATCGACGGAGCTTTGCTCGATTTGAACTAATAGAGAATCAGTGTCCGTATAAAGTAAATTTACTTTTTCACCAAAAGTTGATTTTAGTTCGTTGTAGTAGAAATCATACATCAACGTTTTTGAGATATCGAGAATACTTACACCGCAATAGATTGGCTTATTTAATTTTGTTTTGGTTCGGTACATCTCCACAAACGAAAGAGAACAGTCCCCAAATGGCACCGTCGATTTATAATTCGGTTTATAAGTTAATTTTTTGTATTTTGCGGCGTCTTGTTCGTCCCTTAGGAGGTGACCGTCAATTCGATGTCTTACATTTTCCATCGTCTTGCCAAAAACCGAGTTATTCATCAATTTGAAAAAGTCCTTCTCAAAATCATTTTTTGCTTTCTTGCGCAATTTTGTGTTTTTGTCGATGTAGCTTTTCATCCACGGCTTTTGACGGAAACGCAGTACCCGGTGAACTTCTTTGATCCACAACCCTAGTTTGAGATATTTTTGTAATGTACGATAGTGAACCACGTATTTTCGTTTGGTGCCCAAAGTAGCCACTAGTTTGTCTACCGAGGTCACTTGCTCGCCATTACCAATTAAATCCAGTTGATAACTCGAAAACCATTCGTTTGGTACCGTGATATTTTCAGGTGCAAGTGGAAAGTCATTGTGTTTGTCATGGTGACGTTCCGGGTAATCTAAAGAAATCTCAAACATGTAACCGTAGTCGTCGGTTAGTCGCAACTCTTGGATGTAATAGTAATTAAATTTTTCTAAGTCTGTTTCCCAGGTAAATTCCCCTACAGGCAGATATTTGCTCATCGCCCAGCCGTATAAATTATTTGCGTCTAGGTACATGATCTGTGACTCTGGCTTATTTGGGTCATAGTCGGGTAGTTCTGGGCTATTAGCTTTCGCGTATCGCTTTGCGCCCACACTCGAGATACCACCTCTTTTTGCCCTTTCAAAGAACAAGTGCTTGTCAATGTTTGTCAGTAGTTCCAGTTGTATACCCGAATGCTTTAAGAGGGCGTCCCACGAAAGGCCTGGCGCCGTATAGTAGTTGGCTGGGTCAAGGCCGTAGTTCTTCTTGTATACCTTCCGAAAGTTTTCAAATACACCCGCTAACAATAGCACGTCCGTTTCCACGTATAGGTCGTGGTAGTCACCTAGATTTTGACAGCCAAAGGCTTCCCATACTGTTTCCGCACGAGCGTATTCTTGCTCGGTTATTCCTCCCTGCTTCAGAGAACTATAGAAAGCGTCTACTGGTGGGAGTTGTCTCTCTTGGAACCGATCAAAGGAGTCTATATACTCATAGGGGTAAATTCCCTTTTTCAAGAGTAAATTTGGGTTATTTGGAAACCTTTCACAAAGTAAGTTAAAATCATCGGGTGAACAATTTTTAACCAACCGATCTAGCGAAGCCGCCATAAAATGAAAGGAGTCTAAAAATCTGAGTTGACCAAAAGAAAACGAAATGTAGTTCTCGGTATTTTTAGCGATCAACTTGATTGATTTTCCGTAAAATTCGTGAGCGCCTTGCATAATTAAATGTGCGTCGTATTTCTCCAAGTTGTGTAAGATCACCGGAATGGGTGTTTGGTCGGCCACTATTCTTAACTTGAGATTACAACTAGCATGCGCTGGGCCTCGGTACTTCCCCGTCACGTGACAATGATCGCGAACTTTTCTAAAATTATTGATGGGCTTTTTGCAATCCAAACATTTCCATTCTCTGAACTCTTTATCTTTGCCTTCGACTTTAACTATACGACAAAACTTGATTTTTTCTTCTTTTGTCTCTGGTGGTTTTGGAATATCACATTGACAGTGAGATTCATCCGCTTTTGCTCGATCTATCAACTTTTCGCATATCCAGCATCTATTACATTGTTCGTAAAGTTTTTGTAACTCGGGTGACCAGATCAACTTCGCTTTGTTTTTAAACGTTTCGTTGATATTCTCTGTTTCCTGAGAAAGTGACCCTACAAAATCAACAGCCGCGTCTTGGCCTCTGTAAGTCTTTTGGCTAGTGCAAACTCCATCGCATCTGACGACCGCGTATGAGTATCCACAAGGCTTGTGAATCTGTGTTTTGAGAGTGTTTGTGTCTGCTGGCGGTAATTTTTCTAAAACAGACTCAAAATCGGCGTAAATGACAAAAGGCGCGTCTTGCTTATTTTTGTAATTTTTAAACTTGAGTATATTTTCACCCTCGGCTGGCATTTCAACTTTACATGTAGGAACGTTTAAGCCTTGGCAATCTTCTTTGTGGTTGGCTAACTTTTCTTCCGTTTGGAAAGGCGACAAGCACTTAAAACACCAGTGTTTTTACCGTTGTGTTTATTGATGTCACCCGTCAACCGAGAAAAGTTTTTAATCCAACAATAGTGATTTTCGTCACCTTTGTTAAAGTAAAGTCAATTGATCGGTTCTTCTGGACGCTTGCTTTTGTGCAGAATGTAAATACCGTCTTTTTTGGTGTAACCAAACACATTGATCGCCAAGTTATTTTGCGATTCGATACGTGAAATTTGTGAAATCGGTGTTGGAAAGCTTATGTTTGTAAAATTTAGACTGTCTGATTCTGACCGGTAAGTCGAAGGTCGCTCCTTATTTATTTTATATTTTGGATTTGTTTCTAGCTGACTTTTGACTCCGTCTGAATACAGCTTCAAAGCTGCTCTCAACGCCCATCGGATGCATTCTTGATCTTTATTTTGGACGTTTATGATTGCTTTTTTGTCTAACAGTTCCTTAGGCAACGGAATGTAAGAAGAACCGACTGGATTATATTTAACCACGTTGATGTAAACAGCGACAACTTTGTCAAAGATCCACCCCGAGCCTTTTTGTGTATGGGCCTCCACCTGTTCGATTTGTTCTTCGCGTTGCTTAGCAAGTGCATTTTTAACGCCGGCTTTACTCGTTACTACGTCTTGATCACTCTGAAAGGGAAAGGTGCCGTAGTCAATCGTTCCGTCAAGTTTTTCCAATCTAAACTGCACTTTAAGATGTGTTTGTAATTTGTAACTCCCGATTTCTTTGAGTTCGACTAGCGCTGTTTTCTCTATCAACTGCTTGTAAAAATCAAAAAAAAATGTATTAGGTCATCTTCATAGAAGCGAGGAATCAACTCCCAATTAGGAAAATTATTTTTAAAACGCCATATACGTTTAATGTCTACTTCCTCGAGTTCTTGAGGTTGTGTATAAGCTTTAATAGCATCAATAAAGTCCTGTTTGACATATCTGTCTTTGTTTGCATAAGGAATATTATATTTTTGTACCGTTTTCAACAGCTGTCGATATGACTGACGCGGGAGATGCCTAAATTGTTTTTGATCCTCTCTGATAGCTTTTATTAGTTCTAATCGTGTATGATATTTGCGTCTAGGTGGTGATAATGAGATCTTATACCGTTTAATAAAATCTTCCAAAAACGCCTTCTTAAATCGAATAAAGTTCGTTAATATAGGTCGATGCTGTTGATAACTCATGTCTCTTTTTATATATAGATTTATAAAATTTTTATCAATTTTATTCAACATGTTTTTTTATATACTACTATTTTATACAAAGAGCATTTACTTAAGGCGGTTGCAATATAATCATATCTTTCTTCACGTTTCTAGTTTGATCTTCCATTTATTTTTTCGGGCGAGTGAGAACGAGCGGCACCGGCTGGTCAAAAGGTTCGAGTGGCAAATAAAAGAGATTTTGACACAAATGTATAATATTTGCACCCTTATTTTAGGGGGTTGATGAGGTACCCAGGGAAAAGTGACAAAATCTAGAATTTTAGATTTTTAAGAGATTCCCTGAGATTTTTTGGTTGTATAGGTACCCAAGGGTTTTTGATAAAAAACGGTGAAAAAGGGGGTGTGATCCGGAACTCTCCTATCTCTACTACTCCAATGTATTTTCTACTTTACACCTAAAACTCAGGTTTCTATAATTTCAGTTCACCGTGCTTTTCGTGAAAACAAATGTCGGTATATGTTTAGCAGCTCTTAGGTTTATTCCTCCATTAACGGATACTCCCACACCTGCAAACACAACATATCAGAAATTCGCACATGTTAAAGGATGCGGTGTGCGAAGTGAATTTAACCCTATAACGACCATTGTAAAAAAAAAAACAAAATAACCAAAAAAAAAAAAAAAAACGAAATGTTTGTTTTTTCCCGAAAACTACAGCATTCTGGGTGGAAATATTTTACAGGCTGACTGAGACTATTCTGTACTGTTGTTTAAGTAAGATATCTCAGGATTGTACGGTAGTCCCATTTTCGGGATTTTACGAATGTACACCACCTTTAATTGTGGTCCTTGATTGAACATGCCCATGAATGTCTCAAATGTGGGAACTAAAATGGTGGATTTTACGTCAGTGCACATGGACAATCGGCAAAGAAATAGCTGCAAGCAATTCTACACACACAACGAATAGCCATTTTGTTTCCAAAGCGTTAAGTTGGTTGCGCTCTGTCTCTCTTCGGCTGTCACAGTGCACCCTACGAAAAACATCATTAGATCAGTGAGGCCTTTGGGCACTGAAAAAAAAAAAAAAACTGCTCCAGTTTTTAGCATTTAGAGCTTGGGTTTTTCTTTGCTTGTACCTATTTGAATTGTAACCCTAAAAGAGTCGAGAGCATCCGCCCCTCCACATTTATCCTGTATCACCGCAATGCATTTTTTTCGGGAGCTGAGACTTGAGCAATTTCAGAGTAATGCTTTTGCATTCATTTTGACGCCAAGGCAGTGAAAATCAAACATGCCGCTCTTGTGCAGCACCTATTTCTCCAACACAGGTCCAAAAGTGGATACTTTCCACTCCCAGCTTCACTAAAGGTGAATTGAGATGCACGTGGCTGTCAGTTTCAGTAAACCTTGAGTTTGAATAAAATCTGGTACACTGAATTAAAAGTCATAATATGACTAAATTCTGGGCAAGCTTTTGAAAATAAAGTTTACTGAGGTACAGAGATGGAGTCTATGGGTTTGTACCCAAAACATTAATTGTACTACCCTTTATTGAAAAGGAAGGCATAATTAGCGCAGTTCGTAAACATCAATGTTCAGTTGCAAAACAGTATCAATCGGTGCCTGTAAAGTTTAAACATTTCTTCGCACCAACTGATATAGAAAGAAAGTGTTCAGTTGTTGACCACTGATTTTGCAGTGCCGTGTGAGATGGGGTGAGTTTATTGACATGTTGGCATGTTATGAGTGCGAACGCCGCATTGCGATTATGCTATATCGTCACCGTTTTCACGAAAAGCCACACATGTTGAAAGTATCATTTTTTTATTTATTTATTTATTTTTATTTCGAAAAAACATTCACGTTGTTAGGGGCCAAATTTTCGAGAAGTGCATTTGCGTTTTTCTCGAAGAGATACAAATCTTTGTGCACCTTGTACACGCACAAAACAGAAAGGCCGGAGGGTAAGATGTTCGTTTTCACGAAGAACCGGACGTTTTTGTTATAATGTAACAGTTGCGCGCTGGGACACGTCCGGCCCTTCCCTCTGAAAAAATACTGTACTGTCAGTGCTGGATGACCAGTTGGGGGCGCTAGCACTGATCTATGTTAAAGCGTGTGGTGGGCTCCTACTGGCCAGCCTGGAAGACCTGTTGCCACGGCAATGGTGCAGTATAGTGTTTTCTAAGTCACGCTGTGTTGGGTGTGTTTTGGAGTTTAAGCCAGACAGGAGTGACAGTGATGATAAAGCCCGTGAGCCGCAAAAACCTGAGCAGAAGGCTTTCCTTTTGGCTGCGTGAGGCAGACCCGTAGAGGCGGTTGACTTTACAATGCATTGCACAGAAAGGACAAAACGTAGGGAAACGTGGATTTTGATTTCACGAACAGACACGGCGAAATAACCACTGTGTTCAGTTTAATTACTTGCCTCAGTCAAAATGTCATCTCTCAAAGAGTCATTTTGGGTTTTCTTACTGGATATAAACTTGTTGTTTTTTTCAGTTTTAAAAGAGGAAAAGCTTCGGTGGCGATTTATCGAAAACCATTTTTTTCTTCAAAATCTACATGTACGGCTCTTTGTGAAAACGGTGAAGATGGGCCTATGTGCACCACGCCCGTTTCAGCAAAATCTCTCAAAGAAAGGATCGCAGGCCGCGGGTACAGGGTGTTACTGTACTCGACGAAGTGTTTCGTTATCGAGTCGAACGCCGTGAAGAACCTGTCCGCGGTCACAGCTTGTTTGGATGTACTCCAACCGGTAGTGCTTGACCACCTAGCTCCAGCCCAGGGAGCAGAACCTCTCCTGGGGTGGCGACGACCAGTGTGGATATCAGACCCGACGATTCCAATCATTCTGCTCGTCGAACCTATGGTCCAGTACCACCTTGTCTCCACACAAGCAAAACCAGTGGAATTCCTTCAATCTAATGAGTCCCTACCGGGCAGCGGTGAACCAGTTGTCGCAAAGTACGCCCGCTATCGTCACAATATTTCGACACAATATGCCAGATGATATCCCGAAAAAGTAGCCAAAAGATTTCACTTTTGTTTTTCTTTTTCCCCAACTGTTCCCTGCACGTTCGCTTTCTTTTGCTGCTCGCCCACATGCAACAATGGCCCCCATCTTACGCTTTTTTGAGTTTATGTTTTTATTTATTATTTTGTTACATGTTTTCAAATTGACCGCCAACGTTAACAGCCTGCCTGTACATTTAAACATAAGAACCACCCAGGCAGTGGTGTAGCTAGGATTTCACTGGCGGGGGCTCAAATGGGCACCAGCATCTTATGCTGTCAGTGGTGTGGATTTTGGGGCAAGCTTTTGTCAGTTGACTTGTTCACTATCCGTTCCTCCGTTTTGTTTTCAGTGTGTGCGTGTGTGTGTGGGTGTGTAAACGCCTTCAATCGTGGACCTATATATATATAGTACATTCACGCCAACTCAAACGGTGCAGTTTACCTACTGAAGATCTTGTGACTGTTTACAAGCAATATTATGTTCGACCCACTCTTGGATGTTCATGTCCAGTTTGGCATTCTGGGTTGACTAGGGATCAAAACGAGCTGCTCGAGAAGCTTCAAAAAAGATTGTTCCACATAATCTTATCAGTTGATGTTATTAGTAGAACTTCATACGACTCCATGAGAGACACATTCCTATCTTGAAAAAAAGACGTGAGCAGCTTTGAAATTCGGTAAAAATCTCCTTTTGTTTCGAGAACCATCACAGTTTGCTCCCCCCATAAGGTCAAATAACCTCCGTAAAACAAACACTTTGTCCATCCCTAGATGTCGTATAAACAGGTATAAAAACAGTGCCATCCAAGTTTTAGTAAAATTATTATCTGCAAATTGTTGACAGTTTTTTTAAACTGCGGTTTCACTTTGATTGTCGGACATTTTTTTTAAATTTGATTTAATTTGTTTTTAATTTGCAAGTTTTTGTTTTCTGTTTGTAACTGTTTCATGAACAATCTGAATCGGGCGGCCTGTTCTTGTACGGGTTTCTAGTTCTCGCACTCGAATGGTGGGAACATGACTCAAGAACACTGTTCTCGGAACGGGATCGCGCACCACCTCTTCGTCAGGGTTAATGATCCTTTTGGACACAGCCACCGGCCGCAGCCAGTTGATACGGACACGGCCATTGAGTCTTGTATCCAGACAAGGTTCAAAGCGACGTGACCCTAGCGCATGCATTTTATAGTTAATGTAAAACACTCATAGTCATTATAAACGTGATATTTGAGCTCAATCAGACTCAAGGTTTGGTTATTACGGTCACTGGAAAAGTCTTGAGCCAACTGGCGTTCACTGAGCACTGTAGTGTAAAAAGTGGACACTTTTGGCTGATTTGTCCGGGAAAAAATCGTGCTTTGCAGTAATTTATAATAATTTGTTTGATTTTCGCCAAATTGGTGTCAAAATTACTGCAAAGACTTACTCAAAATAACTCCAACGGGCTCAGCTCCAGAAAAATAATGCACTTCGACGACATCTGAAAAAGGGCAGGGGGAGGCGCAATCTACCCCCAGCTGCTTGGGGGGTAAACATTCCATTGGTATCCACCCCCCTTTGGTGGCCTTTGGTAACGCTTTCAATTCCTGCTATCACCAAACAATAAAATGCTGACTGCGAGTCCGATTTTCTCCGCCGCCATGTCTATTTTGTACAAATCATGCTGCCCAATTCTGTATGGGGGAGAGGATTGGGGCGGTGAAGCATTGGATATATTTGCTCGTCTGCTTCACCAACAGTTTCAGCAACAACAGCATGACAAAACGGACTCAACAATTTCTATGGTCACTGAGTCCTTTTAATATGAAGCCCAACTCTATGTCAGATACAGTTCTTTTTTCGCACTCTGCCTCATGGATATTTTTGCACACAATTAACACCCAGCAGGTGGAGGACACTGGTAGTATTGTGCTCAAAAGATATATACGAGTAATAATAAGTAAGATATATACAATTTCTAGCACTTAAAACGCTCTCTTTAGTGAACTGAATCACAGCGCTTACAAAATGATAATTAGTTGAGTAGCTACATGAACTTGATGCACTAAGAAAGTTAATTTAACATTGTGAATATATTATCGCTATCATTATTGGCGGAAAAGGTAGGCTTCGAGCATTTCTTTATTAAAATTGCTCAGAGGGCAGACTGTTCCACTCCTTCGCTGCAGAGACTGTGAATCGTTCATTGTTTCGGGTACGTGGGAAGTTGAGTCGTAAATGATTAGAATTTGAGCGTAGGTTTGGAATGGAAGGAACATACAACAAAATACAAGACTGCATATATTCTGGCAACTGTGAGTATGGAATTATTTGTGAAACGGAAGGTCATCCGATTTAAATCAAGGTAAATCATAATTTTAATTAATTTACCAACAAGTATAACAGAACTGCGACATAGTGAAGTCTCATACACTGAGCCCGATAGGCTCGACACACTGTCATACATTTCTTACTATAACAGGCTTTACGTCTTGCATTATAAAGTACTGGGCATGTTGAAACTTTCTGAATTGAAAGCGCGGTTCACATGTCAAAAGCAGTTCCTTCTCCCAACGTTGATTTACCATCAATCTCCGGCAATTCGCTGCTTGTGTGCACACGTCAACCATTACTCTTTCCAAATTGATCCTTTTCAGGTGTGGAATTCAGTTTTCCTTCGAAATCTGACGACTGACGTACAATAACCTCGAGCAGGTTTGGGAAGACTCCGTTTGAAGGTACGCGCAAGAAAAGTCGCAACAATCGTTATTTACCCTCCTGGAAATACGCATACGCGGGACGCGTTTTGGACGCGATGTCCTACCCAGTCTATAATTACAACGGAGATTAATGATCGTAGACGATGCAGCGTGGCATTTCTGCCCATAACTGCATGTGCAAAATTCGTTGATGTGTTCTGTTAATGTGAAGGGCCCATTTTGGTACAGAAACGACTTACGGTGCCCATCGTGTCGTTTTCACGCCCGGCAACTAGGGAAATGTGCGAGGGCCAATACTTGCATTTGATTTTTGTAAACTGGTGAGAAATGACGGGTACATTTTGGCAGTATTCTATCCGAGTTCGAAAGGGGATCTGCTTGACTATGCGATGGTGACTTTTTTGCGGTGGCATTTTTGTAACTCCGAATTCTGATGTTCAACTTATGGCCGATGAGGCACGGATTAAGTGAAGTCCCATCCAAATTAAATCTAACGTGCGTTACCGTGGGGGAAAACGGAGTGGGCTTCGCGCCTTTTCCGGCGACAGTGAGGTAGACCCAGAGGCTTACTGATTTGACATCCGTTGCATTCTCGATGTCATTTGCTGTTGTTGAAATTCCAGCACCTAGGGGTGGTTCGTTTCTTTGGAGTTTATTTCGTCGTTTTCCTGCTCGTATTTTTCGGGAGACCTGTCCGGCCAGTGATGGATCAACCATTCACAAGAAAGAGCGGCAGTTGCACCGCACTTGTTGCAACTTTGGGGGTAGCCCAAGAAGATATGCGAGACGTATCTTTTTTGAGAATTTCTCTTCAAATATCAAATTATTCTGCAGTTGAAAGCCAACGAAATTTCTTGTTGTAACCAATGAAAATGTATTTCCGTCGATGGAATAGGGAGGCGAGTGCAGCCCGACTGTGCCACCCCTGGGTCTCTTACTGTTGAATCACCAGTAATAAATTTAACATTATACACCACACAGCTTTTAATACTGAGATCACTGAGAAGAAAATTGGGCCCAACACGGTTGGGGGTCGGCATCACTGTCGAAAATTTAGGAAATTAATATTATAAATGAAAGTAAATCAGCATCAATCCTTTGGCTCACCGTATTCAAACCTAGAAAATTACCCTGTGGGTTCTTCCGCGCCCGGGGACGTGAAAAAAAAAGTGCCGAGGCGGGAAAAAGACAAAAGTTATGCGGTGTTGACCAAGCATTCAGGCGCACGGACTCCTGAAATTCGCAAGAATCGCAGTTACCGGCTTCCATATAGGACTCTTCTGGGATCTCGGGGTTCCCGGCCCAACGCACTTCCTCCCTGCCCATCCATTTAACCCCCAAAAGGGTTCGAGCGACCATGCAAGGGAGGACACGAGACAAGCCCCTAAGCCCTGGCCGCCGAGTGGGCCATAACGTCTCGAACCTGTACTAAGGTGCTCACCTGGACTTCGCGGACAGTGCCAGCCGCAGAGCTTATCCAGTAGGCTAAGGTACTGCTGGTATTTGACGGGGTGAATTAGAGTCTCTTATAGCGACTGACTGACAGCAAGCGTTTGGAAAATAAAAACCACCACTGGGATTCGAACCCACCGTCTGACGATCTGATAACCGCGCGCTTAACCACTCGGCCATCTCAGAGCTATTGAGCTCTGTTGTTCATATCAAGGAGATAAAGTCATTAACCTCACTGCACAGAATCTTGCTGTGTAAATACCGAGTGATTAAAATGTTACAATAGTGCATCACGTAGCAAAAAATGATACACATTCACGCAAACAATGGAGGTCAAAATTAAATGCTCTCCCTGACAGCTTCTCTGTACCATTTTTTTTTTAATGAACGCGAATCAACATGGGCAAATCCCCGGACCGTGAATACGTTACACGCACATTTGTATGTGTCAAAGGCACTGGGGCGAGAACCATAGCGTGACCTAACGCGTGCACCGCTTGGTCCATTCGTTTGCGCTGCACTTCCTGATTCAAAATGACGTCACAGTTCTGTACTCTTTTCAGAGAGTTACGACAAGGTGCAAGTTTGATAACGGACAACTACGTGTAGTTAACTAGTAGCTGATTTGTGACTTTACACTGATCCAATGTATTTTCTACTTTACACCTAAAACTCAGGTTTCTATAATTTCAGTTCACCGTGCTTTTCGTGAAAACAAATGTCGGTATATGTTTAGCAGCTCTTAGATTTATTCCTTCATTAACGGATACTCCCACACCTGCAAACACAACATATCAGAAATTCGCACATGTTAAAGGATGCGGTGTGTGAAGTGAATTTAACCCTATAACGACCATTGTAAAAAAAAAAACAAAATAACAAAAAAAAAAAAAACGAAATGTTTGTTTTTTCCCGAAAACTACAGCATTCTGGGTGGAAATATTTTACAGGCTGACTGAGACTATTCTGTACTGTTGTTTAAGTAAGATATCTCAGGATTGTACGGTAGTCCCATTTTCGGGATTTTACGAATGGTGTACACCACCTTTAATTGTGGTCCTTGATTGAACATGCCCATGAATGTCTCAAATGTGGGAACTAAAATGGTGGATTATACGTCAGTGCACATGGACAATCGGCAAACAAATAGCTGCAAGCAATTCTACACACACAACGAATAGCCATTTTGTTTCCAAAGCGTTAAGTTGGTTGCGCTCTGTCTCTCTTCGGCTGTCAGAGTGCACCCTACGAAAAGCATCATTAGATCAGTGAGGCCTTTGGGCACTGAAAAAAAAAACAACCTGCTCCAGTTCTTAGCATTTAGAGCTTGGGTTTTTCTTTGCTTGTACCTATTTGAATTGTAACCCTAAAAGAGTCGAGAGCATCCGCCCCTCCACATTTATCCTGTATCACCGCAATGCATTTTTTTTCGGGAGCTGAGACTTGAGCAATTTCAGAGTAATGCTTTTGCATTCATTTTGACGCCAAGGTAGTAAAAATCAAACATGCCGCTCTTGCGCAGCGCCTATTTCTCCAACACAGGTCCAAAAGTGGATACTTTCCACTCCCAGCTTCACTACAGGTGAATTGAGATGCGCGTGGCTGTCAGTTTCAGTAAACCTTGAGTTTGAATAAAATCTGGTACACTGAATTAAAAGTCATAATATGACTAAATTCTGGGCAAGCTTTTGAAAATAAAGTTTACTGAGGTACAGAGGTGGAGTCTATGGGTTTGTACCCAAAACATTAATTGTACTACCCTTTATTGAAAAGGAAGGCATAATTAGCGCAGTTCGTAAACATCAATGTTCAGTTGCAAAACAGTATCAATCGGTGCCTGTAAAGTTTAAACATTTCTTCGCACCAACTGATATAGAAAGAAAGTGTTCAGTTGTTGACCACTGATTTTGCAGTGCCGTGTGAGATGGGGTGAGTTTATTGACATGTTGGCATGTTATGAGTGCGAACGCCGCGGTGTGATTATGCTATATCGTCACCGTTTTCACGAAAAGCCACACATGTCGAAGGTATCATTTTTTTATTTATTTATTTTTATTACGAAAAAAACATTCACGTTGTTAGGGGCCAAATTTTCGAGAAGTGCATTTGCGTTTTTCTCGAAGAGATACAAATCTTTGTGCGCCTTGTACACGTACAAAACAGAAAGGCCGGAAAGTAAGTAAGATGTTCGTTTTCACGAAGAACCGGACGTTTTTGTTATAATGTAACAGTTGCGCGCGGGGACACGTCTGGTCCTTCCCTTTGAAAAAATAGTGTCAGTGCTGGATGACCAGTAGGGGGCGCTAGCACTGATCTATGGTAAAGCGTGTGGTGGGCTCCTACTGGCCAGCCTGGAAGACCTGTTGCCACGGCACTGGTGCAGTATAGTGTTTTCTAAGTCACGCTGTGTAGGGTGTGTTTTGGAGTTTAAGCCAGACAGGAGTGACAGTGATGATAAAGCCCGTGAGCCGCGAAAACCTGAGCAGAAGGCTTTCCTTTTGGCTGCGTGAGGCAGACCCGTAGAGGCGGTTGACTTTACAATGCATTGCACAGAAAGGACAAAACGTAGGAAAACGTGGATTTTGATTTCACGAACAGACACGGCGAAATAACCACTGTGTTCAGTTTAATTACTTGCCTCAGTCAAAATATCATCTCTCAAAGAGTCATTTTGGGTTTTCTTACTGGATATAAACTTGTTCCTTTTTTTCAGTTTTGAAAGAGGAAAAGCTTCGGTGGCGATTTATCGAAAACCATTTTTTTCTTCAAAATCTACATGTACGGCTCTTTGTGAAAACGGTAAGATAGGCCTATGTGCACCACGCCCGTTTCAGCAAAATCTCTCAAAGAAAGGATCGCAGGCCGCGGGTACAGAATGTTACTGTACTCGACGAAGTGTTTCGTTATCGAGTCGAACGCCGTGAAGAACCTGTCCGCGGTCACAGCTTGTTTGGATGTACTCCAACCGGTAGTGCTTGACCACCTAGCTCCAGCCCAGGGAGCAGAACCTCTCCTGGGGTGGCGACAACCAGTGTGGATATCAGACCCGACGATTCCAATCATTCTGCTCGTCGAACCTATGGTCCAGTACCACCTAGTCTCCACACAAGCAAAACCAGTGGAATTCCTTCAATCTAATGAGTCGCAACTGGGCAGCGGTGAACCAGTTGTCGCAAAGTACGCCCGCTATCGTCACAATATTTCGACACAATATGCCAGATGATATCCCGAAAAAAGTAGCCAAAAGATTTCACTTTTGTTTTTCTTTTTCCCCAACTGTTCCCTGCACGTTCGCTTTCTTTTGCTGCTCGCCCACATGCAACAATGGCCCCCATCTTACGCTTTTTTGAGTTTATGTTTTTATTTATTATTTTGTTACATGTTTTCAAATTGACCGCCAACATTAACAGCCTGCCTGTACATTTAAACATAAGAACCACCCAGGCAGTGGTGTAGCTAGGATTTCACTGGCGGGGGCTCAAATGGGCACCAGCATCTTATGCTGTCAGTGGTGTGGATTTTGGGGCAAGCTTTTGTCAGTTGACTTGTTCACTATCCGTTCCTCTGTTTTGTTTTCAGTGTGTGCGTGTGTGTGTGGGTGTGTAAACGCCTTCAATCGTGGACCTATATATATATAGTACATTCACGCCAACTCAAACGGTGCAGTTTACCTACTGAAGATCTTGTGACTGTTTACAAGCAATATTATGTTCGACCCACTCTTGGATGTTCATGTCCAGTTTGGCATTCTGTGTTGACTAGGGATCAAAACGAGCTGCTCGAGAAGTTTCAAAAAAGAGCGTTCCACATAATCTTATCTGTTGATGTTATTAGTAGAACTTCATACGACTCCATGAGGGACACATTGCAACTTCCCTATCTTGAAAAAAAGACGTGAGCAGCTTTGAAATTCGGTAAAAATCTCCTTTTGTTTCGAGAACCATCACAGTTTGCTCCCCCATAAGGTCAAATAACCTCCGTAAAACAAACGCTTTGTCCATCCCTAGATGTCGTTCAAACAGGTACAAAAACAGTGCCATCCAAGTTTTAGTAAAATTATTATCTGCAAATTGTTGATAGTTTTTTTAAACTGCGGTTTCAACTTTGATTGTTGGACATTTGTTTTTAATTTAATTTAATTTGTTTTTAATTTGCAAGTTTTGTTTTCTGTTTGTAACTGTTTCATGAACAATCTGAATCGGGCGGCCTGTTCTTGTACGGGTTTCTAGTTCTCGCACTCGAATGGTGGGAACATGACTCAAGAACACTGTTCTCGGAACGGGATCGCGCACCACCTCTTCGTCAGGGTTAATGATCCTTTTGGACACAGCCACCGGCCGCAGCCAGTTGATACGGACACGGCCATTGAGTCTTGTATCCAGACAAGGTTCAAAGCGACGTGACCCTAGCGCATGCATTTTATAGTTAATGTAAAACACTCATAATCATTATAAACGTGATATTTGAGCTCAATCAGACTCAAGGTTTGGTTATTACGGTCACTGGAAAAGTCTTGAGCCAACTGGCGTCCACTGAGCACTGTAGTGTAAAAAGTGGACACTTTTAGCTGACTCGTCCGGGAAAAATTCGTGCTGTGCAGTAATTTATAATAATTTGTTTGATTTTCGCCAAATTGGTGTCAAAATTACTGCAAAGACTTACTCAAAATAACTTCAACGGGCTCAGCTCCAGAGAAATAATGCACTTCGACGACATCTGAAAAAGGGCAGGGTGGGGGGAGGCGCAATCTACCCCCAGCTGCTTAGGGGGTAAACATTCCATTGGTATCCACCCCCCTTTGGTGGCCTTTGGTAACGCTTTCAATTCCTGCTATCACCAAACAATAAAATGCTGACTGCGAGTCCGATTTTCTCCGCCGCCATGTCTATTTTGTACAAATCATGCTGCCCAATTCTGTATGGGGGTGAGGATTGGGGCGGTGAAGCATTGGATATATTTGCTCGTCTGCTTCACCAACAGTTTTAGCAACAACAGCATGACAAAACGGACTCAACAGTTTGTATGGTCACTGAGTCCTTTTAATATGAAGCCCAACTCTATGTCAGATACAGTTCTTTTTTCGCACTCTGCCTCATGGATATTTTTGCACACAATTAACACCCAGCAGGTGGAGGACACTGGTAGTATTGTGCTCAAAAGATATATACGAGTAATAATAAGTAAGATAAATACAATTTCTAGCACTTAAAACGCTCTCTTTAGTGAACTGAATCACAGCGCTTACAAAATGATAATTAGTTGAGTAGCTACATGAACTTGATGCACTAAGAAAGTTAATTTAACATTGTGAATATATTATCGCTATCATTATTGGCGGAAAAGGTAGGCTTCGAGCATTTCTTTATTAAAATTGCTCAGAGGGCAGACTGTTCCACTCCTTCGCTGCAGAGACTGTGAATCGTTCATTGTTTCGGGTACGTGGGAAGTTGAGTCGTAAATGATTAGAATTTGAGCGTAGGTTTGGTATGGAAGGAACATACAACAGAATACAAGACTGCATATATTCTGGCAACTGTGAGTATGGAATTATTTGTGAAACGGAAGGTCATCCGATTTAAATCAAGGTAAATCATAATGTCATTTGTCACTTGGACGAGGGCAGATTCTGTACTGTAGTGCCTCTTATAATGCTGGTCGATGGAGATCCATCAATTTATTTGCATCGATATTGGCACTTAGTCTCAAACAGACAATTTTTCTCAATGAACTTTCCCAGAAATGACATGTGGAAACTGGTCTGTTATTACTAAAGATATTCTTATCCAAAGTTTTTTTTCAGAAGAGGTCTGATGATGGCCTGGTGAGCTCCCTTTTGGCAGAGATCTATCTAGCGTGAAAGACAGAAGTTTATGGATAGGTAAGGTGTTTTCCTTTAAAGAGCATGTCGTGAGTGGATCAAGGTTACATGAGTTATTAGTAGAGCCTTGGTAACTTGTAAAACCTCATTTCCATCAGCTGGACTGTAATAAGACAATGCCTTGAAATAAGTATTTTGGGCTCTGAAAAACACCTTTGTGTCTCTAGCCAAATCTAAATTTTGTCAAATTCTGATAATTTTGTCAAAGAAAACCAAACACTGGCAAAGCTGATTGCTTAGTATCTCAGCACAGTCATGAACAGGAAATGAACCTGGGTTTCTGTGTAAAAGTGAGCTCGGTATTCTCTAGAGCTCCTTTGTGTTACAGGAAGAGGAATTTTCATTGTAGTATTTAACCCTAGCCTGAAATATTCTGAATTTCTCCAATCTCTGGATGATCCTGTTTTAAGTCATTTGCGTTCAGCTCTGCGTCTTACACGCCAAGCGTTATGGATTTCCAAATTGTACCACGGCACTTTACTTTGCACATTCCATGATTTGACTTTGGACGGTGCAACAGAATCCAAAAGTTTCCAAAAACTAATAAACAGGTCAAATATTTCCTTGATAGTCCGCATTTATCTGCATCATGTATTCTAATTTTTATGTTTACCTCCCATCACCTAACTCTAAAATGTCTTGGTATGAATTCGTTTCAAATAAACATTATGCTAGAAACATGCAAGAAAAACCCAAACCACCGACTGATCTGAAGTCACTACGCAGGGTGCTAACACGCACGTTGAGTTCTGTAAATATAAAGAAAAAAGTATGATACTCCGATTTAGAAAAGTTAACTGCGTTAAATATTTTCACGTTATACCCAAATCGTCCCCTTGGAAACATTACCAGAAATAAAGACCAGAGTTCAATAGACGCGTAGTACTTTAATAATATAATAAAGATCACTGATTCTTCTCCATGGGCACGTATAAGATGTTTTTATAAAACTGTTATCAAGGAAATGAAGAATCATTGTTCGATACTGCCTTTGCACAGCGGTAACGAGCAGGTCAGTGTGTCAAACATTAGTTGAAATTTGCTTCACGATGCCTGTCTACTCAGAGCGATATACAGAAATGTGAATAGAGCGTACCACCGAAAATCGCTTCACAATGCCATTTTGCTGTTTCCAACTCTAGGTAGCATGCTTCCAATCCTGGTTTGATTTGCTTGTCCGTAGAATATTTTAATCATCTTGTTTACGTTCGGAAGGAATTTCTGTAATAACTTACATCCCCAATATCCGCTCTCAAACTAAAGTGGAACACACCCATAATCCGGATCGCATATTTCAGAGGGATTACATCCGATGCTGGTGTCTGGAAAACAGGCTAGACCAGGAGGAACGACAAAAGAACCCATTTCAACAAATAGTCGTTAAATCCAGCATCAACTAAACAGGCAGATTGAAGGCTTTGATTCCTAGAAGCTGTAGCAGGCCTTTGGTGTGAGGCACTGTTAATTAATGGATATCGAGTCAAAACAAGAGGTCCTGCCAAGGGTCTCATCTGAAGTCACAGTGACAAAGCTATATCTTCATTTTATCCATCATAAGAAATAAAGCTTTTTTTTCTCGATGGAGAATATGGTAATTCGTCATGCTTTAGCGTCTTCCTTTTTTCATTTTAATTGAATATGACAAAAAAAAAATCCCCATACTTACTCGGACCTGTATTGCCCCCGCCTGGACCTGGAGGTGAATACAAAAAGTTGACGACCTTACACTTTCGGTAATATTAGTCAATACCCCTTTAAAGATTCATTTACATCAGTGAAACGAAAGTCTTGAGCATTGAAAATATTTACCATTCTGCAATGAATGGGTTGTGGATTCAGTCAAGTTGATCCTATGGAGTTCTTATCAAGAAATGACTGATCAAACTTTACAATCTTTCAGAAACGCACATTTTTCCCTACAGTTTACGTAAAATGCTTTTACAAATTAGATACATTTGTAATTTTGCCCTAACCAAAACAAACATACATTTGAATTGATTTTTATCTGCTCCGAGGCAGGCATCGACTTGCACTGATCTCCATGAATTTTAAATGGTCTAAATGGGAGCTACGTTTTTGGCAGGATATTTCTCCTTGAGTTCAGGCATTTTTTGTTCATTTTCTCTCAGCAAATATGGTAAAATTTCTTTTATAAAGGTCCTTACCTTGGGTGATATTTTTAATTTCGAGGAAACAAAATGTCACACGTTGTTTCTTGTTTAACGTTTAATTTGTAGAGTCACTGAACAAGGTTATTAAGGTGACGGTAATAAGTTTGTTTCTTCAAGCAAGTATGGATATTCCAACAAAAAGGTCTATATAACGGGTTTGGCCCTTACCCAATGTATATATTAATAAACACTGTATGCTCAGTGCTTGTCCGAGAGCTTGTCATGGTTTCGAATCCCACCCGAGTAAGCTTGCGAGTTTTTTTTCGCAAGCTATCAGACAAGTACTGAGCATACAATGTTTATTAATATATACGCTGGGTAAGGGTAAAACCCGTTATATAAATTATTATCTCCCCAACGCAAAAATACATCTTGAAAACAATGAAGTCGGAAAGCAAAAGATTACGCCAGAAGACTCAGGGGGATATTCTGCTTAAAATCAGACATTCTTTTAAGTTTCTTCTACTTTATGTGCAAATATTTTGCAACTGCCAATTTTCATGGGGATTTCATTTTTACTGAGAAAGAATAAAAGAGAATACTAATTTTTGGAAATTTCTTAGTCAAAGTTCCGGAGGCGTGATCTTAGGGGTCAACATCCAGGTAAATAAAGCAATACTTCTTACCCATGCAACAAGGCAGAATATGTTGAAATTTAAAATCACAGATTTTGGCACCACACAAATTCCACGTTTACCACGTTGACTTTACAAGGCTTTCTCTAAAACTGATGCCAGATTTTAAACATTATGTAAATTTTGGGAAGCAACAATAGCTTTTGTGAAATCAGTTCTGTCACTCTGTTTACCTTGAATAATGATAGAAGTTACTGGTAAAGAAAGGTCGAAAACCTACATGCTGATTGGGAAATTCAAACAGCCGTGTGTTGAACATATTTCGAAATTCCTGGCGGGTATTCAAGAGATCATTTTTTAAAATCAAATTGAATTGTTTAGCATTTAACTGAGATAGTCACTTAACAACTTCACCAGGTGGATGGCACGTTTGAGTTTCAGGTTAAGTATGAATTTTCTAACAGTAAAGCTGGGAGAAAAAAAATGAAGCAGTAAGCTTTGTGAACCCCTTCACGGTCAGCCCTTGAGGGCTTCACACGAAGTAACCCTATCTTGCTATAACCCTTGAAATAACCTAAAAAGGCACGCGGCTACAAATACTAGCTGCGTGATACTTACCGCCGCTTACGGTTCGTCGCCGACCCGAAGGTGGGTGAAAAAAAACGCATTTCAGTAACGACCTTGAACTTCCGGCAATGCAAGTTACATTGGTCGTGCACTTTCTCCCTTTGTACACTTAAGTAGAAACGAGAGTTTTCAACGTTGTAAGGGTTTACCTCTTTGTAGTCGATGGGTTCAAGAATTAGTAAAACTGCCCCGACGCAGTTCTCATCAGCAAAGGTCAGATCAAAGTTAAGAACCCTTTTCCACTGCATTTTATTCCTTCAGGTTAATTGCGTTGCATGTTTTAAAATGCTTCAAATGGCTTGATCTGTTTACATTTTAGCGTTTACCGAAAGGTTACCCTAAAACAAAATGTGCAGCTTTGCATCTTTGAACACGGTATTTTAGACTTGTGTTTTAGATGTACACGTATTTCAGATTTTTGAAACCAGGAAGGTGGTTTGTTCCATTGTATTTCACTTTCGGGGTCTGCAGTAACTCAGTTTCCAAAAATAAGTTAGGCAAATGCCAATTATTCCTTGGTTGCTTGTTTAAAGTAATAGGAAACGTGCAAACAAAGAAAATGTTTTGTGTTTTTTATTGCACAATATGTTTCCCACTCAAAGGTTCTAGACGCAGCTTGCATTCAGACAAAATAAATCTTTCTGTTGCAATTGAATTGAAATCGTCTTTCTTCTCAAAGTGGAAAACGCACTGAAAGATTACCCACTTGCCTCTGGTGTAGCCTTTGTTTATATATTACGCTTTCAGATGGGGGTGCATCACATCGAGCAGCACGCATAGCGAAATTCTAGATTTGGCAGCAGTCTGTTGGCGTTGAGACTGTTTGTAAGGCCCCGTGATGCGACAAAGCACCGACAACTCTCAAAAAGCACGATCTTGGTGAGCGGTCTTCTGCTTAGCGTTCCACTGGATGCCGAGGGAAATTCCTCGGCTTTGTTTCCACTTGCCCAAACCAAGTGGATGGTGGATACCGTGCCAATTATGAGACAGAGGGGTACCCCTCCCCCACGGACGTGTATAATAAAATCTGGACTCGCAATGCCTTTAATCAGCTTATAGAGTCATTGAATCCACTCGCAGCCATTTTACCGAGCCGAACGCAAAGCTTTCCTGGTAATGCCCGCCTTTGTTCTTCCTGACGTCAATAGTAGGGTGCCAACCCACGCCTTTGTATTCGGCTCGGTAAAATGGCCGCTGGTTGGCTTCTTTTTCATACAAAGGCGTTGCAAGTCCAGGTTTTTTTTTATATACGTCCGTGCCCTTCCCTTCCTTTTCCAATCCCTAAACCACTAATCGTTCATTGTACTGGACGACTGGTGGTGGATAATTTCACGCAAAAAAAAAAAAAAAACCGCCGGGGCGGGGAATTGCCGAAATGGTGATTCATTAATGACATGCTTGGGTGAGAGAAGCTGCATGGGAATTGGGAGTCAGGGAAAGCTCTCTCTCTTTCTTTTTTTTGCGAATTCCCAATTTTTTGGAAGGGGGTGGGCGTAGGGCTTAGGATACAGAGGGAGTCCAGTAAACTAGCACCAGTCTGGGACTAAAGCCTGGTTTCCACATGGTTATACTGAACGCCGATGGCGGGAAGACGTCAATTTGTGACGTTGCACATGACATATTACGTGACAATATCCCCCCAGAAAGCTCAACAAAATTGTGACGGAAACCCAGGAATTGTCCACTAAAACTTCTTTGCCAGGTATTTACACTTCCCCTTGAAGCTAAGTTGACACTCAGGTTTGATACATTTTGTAGTGGTCAGCAATTTTGTTGAAGATTGCAGCTGCATACATCACTAGTACGGAGATATTGGTGACATTGGGGGGTACTATGCGAGAGATGCATCGTATAGGCAAGTGAAGCCAGCCTTCTCTTGCATCTCGACACAGAGAGTCGGTATAACAGGAAGAGCGGGTTAGCGTAGCGGTTTTTTCCCTCGCTTTGCACCAATGAGGCCCGGGTTCCGGTCCCGGCTTGGCCTAGGCTTTAAGTGCATTTGGTTTCAAGTCCATACTCGCTCTTTCAGGGGTTTTGTTTTTTTTGTTTTTGTTTTTTTTGTTTTTTGTTTTTGCTTTGTTTTGTTTTTCTGGGCACTCTGGTTTCCTCCTGCCTCTAAGACTGGACCCTCTTCCTAACTCCGTAATGTGATGCTGATTAATGAAGGTTACGAACAAACGTACAGTCATTGGCGCAAATAGCTTGAGTAGTTGAACACGCTATTAAAACAAAACAACAGTCGGTAAATTCAACTCTGCTGACTTCCGCCGTCCCTATTTGCGTCAGTTGCTTTAAAGTGTTTCCATCTGATGTTGTGTCTTTTGAGACTGCCAAATCCCTGCTTCGTTTGCCAAATCTGTCTTAGCCACAAAATATTTTAGAGCACCTATCACCAGACAGACAGAAATACTCAAATGAAAGACCCAAACATGATTTTCAGGGGTTTTCCGGCAAAGAAGTGTATTTAATTTTTCGACAGTCGTGCTGGACGTTCGCCGGAAAACACACCTACGGTCTTGAACGTCAAACGACCGCGAAGAAAAATCGTAAGTATCAGTAATTTGAAAAATACCATAACAATTTTTCATATTCTGGAGGCATTTACGTACATGGTAAGTTTTATACAAATCAAGGTAAGGACAGATTATGTGTGATTAATGTATTGAGTTGTAAAAAAGACCGGCATTTTCAAAGTGTTTGGTGTGTCTAACGAGGGTAACATTTTTTTTCTGCTAAACAATGGATCACTTCTGAAGATTAGTTTGGAAAATGTGCAGTGATTTGGCTCATGACACTTTTGGAGCACAACTGTCAACTCTACGGTGAAAAACAAACAAAAAAAACTGCTGGAGAGAGATACGAATAAAACAAAAACCGTGGAGAGTATTATCTAACAGGAAAAAAAAAGGTAATCCGATCGGTCACGATGATAGCTCTAAACCCAAATGTTTCAGAGGCAAAACCTGTTTTGGGGGGAGAAGACAAACTTGTTTTCTTCTACCTTTTCAGGAGGGTATCGGGCTACATTGTGGAATTTATAACAGGCTCCTTAACAGAAAGCAAATTGATTCTGACAAGGGCTTTCTTAGGCCTAATTGAGCTATAATTTTCAGATAGCACTTGGGGGTCTCATTTTCTGCAGGGAATAGTTTTAGTCAAAATTAAACCACTGCATTCCAATTGGAGGCAACTTTTCTTGTTGGTCATTTATTATTTTTTTGGCCCCTTCCCCATTAACTGTTGATCAACGGTTGCCTTTTCTTTACAAAACAAATTGCAAACATAAAAACTTACCTAAATCTTGACGGGTTTCTTCGTCTTTCAACTGAGGAGACAGTCCAGCTTTATCTGTGTAGCAATGAACCGGGGGTTACTGCCATACATGTACTATTTTTAGTATTTGTTCTTCATTTGTCATCATCACAAAGGACAATACAAAGATACACAAAGAGAACGGGATGACTGCAGGAGCTCAGAAAGTGAACCTAATCACTATGGGCCTCCAGCTTGATCAAGAGAGGGCGCGCTTATCCTCACTAGCAACCGTGACTCGCGGACGTACGGTAAATTAAAAGAAACTGGACTTGCAACACCTTTGTATGAAATAGAACAACAACAACAACAACAACAACAACAAAGACATTACCAAAAAAGAAACAAGAAGCAAAAATACATCAATGCATCTATGTATATATACATCGATGTTAATGCCAAACCCAATGGGAGAAGCAATTAAACTTTAAAACGGTCATTGAAAATTTAAAATGGGGGGGTTGGACCTCGCAATATGAAATGCTATACAAGAGACGTTCAGCCAAAACACTCTACAGGTTAAGATATTAGCCGTATTTAATGGAACTTCAAACTTCAAACTTCATTTGGAAAAAAAATCAACTCAGGAATACTGTGCCAAGATTACACCAAACTTTTGGATTTGACGTGAAGCCAACATTTTGTGAAAGAGGAATGTAAAAACGGTCATTAAAAAGTTAAAATGGGAGTTGAACAAGGCAATAAGAAATTCTATAAATGAATCATTCTGTCAAAACACTCTACAAATTAAGATATTGGCCATGTTTGAAGGAACGTAAAACTTCATTTGAAAAAAAAGTTGACTAAGAAATACTGCCCCAATCTAACGACTGACTTTGTAACATCATGCACCAAATGTAATGAATTTTTAGTGGACCAGAATTTAAGCTGTCTTAGAAACTGCGAAAGATGACCTATCGATAAAGAAACCTAAAAAGCTTGGCGAAACGTTTCCCTCAAAAGAGGGAAAACATAAATTGGATTGTAGTGTACCGGTAAGTAATTATTGAAATTGTCGATATGCTAGGAATTAATATGAATGTTTTCAACCACGGCACGACAAGAAACCTCACGGCACGACAAGAAACCTCACGATAAATAGATAACCCCACGTTAAAGAGCAGTGATCACGAAACACGTTTCTACCTAAACGCACACCTTTAAAGGACACAACTTTTGAAACAATAACAAATGTAGTTTATTCGGTCTTTTCCAATGGCTTTTGCATGGGACTTCGCTCCTGCAACCATTGTCATTATATACATTGTGGCCCCGTGTCCTGTTTTTTCGAGAACTAAGCTTTTGGGCGCTTTTGCGTTAAGATCCTACGGTTATTGTAACACTTGACGCCTATCGTATGGCCCCATAAACTGTTTACTTTTGCGTCCAATGCCAGGTTGATGTACTCCCCTAAACGCACCCAACCTTAATCTCCAAATGACCACAAAAATGAATCGTATGCAAGATTGCGTTTACAGGTCACATTTTTACCGATGAGTGCTTAATAAATGCATGACAAGTCTTGAAAAACATCAAGCTTAGTCCAGTCACGCTGTTTGTTGTGGGAGGATTCCACAATGGAACTGGCTGTGAGATGGTTGAGCACATTCTTAACCCTGCATGGGACGTTTATCCTCTCCTTTTTGAAAAACTGTCTTCCAGCCCCGTTTTCCAAACCCATCTTTGTCCCAAAATAGAGCCTAAAAGTAAAAGGTCTCTCAACGAGCTTCTGGAACCCTCTCACAATGCACTTATAAACATTTTTTTTTTTTTTATATCGGACGGCTTACGTACAGACGACATTTTTCAACGTTGCAAAGGTTTTACCAACTTGCAGTCGATGGACTTTAGATTCAGTTGAATTGACCTGACGCAGTTCTTGTCACCAAAGGTTAGATTATACATCCGAATCTTTCGATTAAGCAGGTGATTGTTTAAAGTATATTTCCCTATAAATGATTTTGGCTTTTACCAAAAGAGTATCATAAAGTATAATTCCGTCACTGTTCATTTCCATAATTATGTGACTACCGAATTGCAGTGTTAATTTCTATATTTTTGGAAGTGAAAGGTCAATTTTGGCACGCTATTTCTCTTTTAAGTTATGTGATTTTTCAGTTTCCATGCACTGATGTAATAGCAAATGTTTTACAAAAGGCCTTTTACGTGGAGAGATTTAAGAAGTAACTGAACAAAAATGTCTGCTAATTTTAAAATTTTGGCATGTCATTTTTTCTGTTCAAGGGTTCCGGAAGAGCGCCACCAGGGGTCATCTTTCAGGCCCTATATTTAAAAAAGCTTGTAGAATTACGTGATTTGAAGCCCACCAATCCGGTTTATTTAGAGTTATCAGGCCAAGAAGTATACTTTCGCGATAGTTGTGCTGAAAAGAAAACCCCAGACCGTCTCTTTTGGAGTTAAAAAATAAAAGGCTATAGTTGGGAAGTGCTTAAGACCCAAAGTGAATTCAAAACAGTGTAGCACAAAACCTTACCTTTATCGCCCGAGGCAGAATATACCAGGCTCAGGCACACCACAAGAACCCAAACAGGCAACAGTGTCATGTTGAACCACAGTAGGCTACCTAGGAGTAAAGATTATGGAATTCGTGAACAAGTCAATAGGTACAATCCGTCACAAGCGTGAAAATAGTCAAACGCGTCCAATGAAAATATTTCCTTTTTATTCAAAAGTCACAATGCGAAAACCAGACTCCATTAGCAATTAACTTACTGTATTGTCTCAATCAGAAGATTTCCGATGTCCTCCAAGTCATGTCTTGTGTTTAGCAGCAAAATGATCGTCTCGGAATTGCGCCAAAAAGCCGTGAGGGGCTCCTTATATGGACCTTTTTCCAGTGATGTCACAATTCTGCTGGACCTACGTTGTGTTGTGATAGCTATGAGCGCACGGCGTTGTTACGGGTAATCTACCTTTTTGCACGTGCTTTGCGCGTGGTGAAGCTGTCCACTGATCATCCTGAGACCACACCAAACCTGGCAGACCTGATAATCCACCCTTGTGTACAAACTCGATCCCTATTTGTTTAGTAATTCTGAGCACCGCTGATCATTGATATTGTTGGTAATCAATCGCTAACAGTTTTTCACCTCCTGGGATAACATCAACAACAGCTGTCTGGAACTAAAACCCAGAGACCCTGGACGCTTGAGACAGTCCTAGGAGTTACTTGCTGGCTTGCTGTGTTCAGTGGTGGGCGGGGATTTTTGTGAGTAGGGTTTGTTGGAAGGGTTCGGGGGCTTAGATTTCAACAGGTTTCAGTTTGTCATAATTATTATGTGTGCCTGGTGAGCATCTAGGCGTCGTTTTCAAGCTTCTGGACAAGCAATTGTGTCCATCAGATTTGTATGACTCCAATACATCTGACTGTGTTTTTTATTGATTTGTTTTTTGAGAAGAGTAAATGTTGAGCTTTGGTTAAAACGTATAGGTGGCATCATTTCTTTTTAGCACCGATGAATATTCAATTCTATAGTGACGATTAGTGCTTTCAAGGTTGAAGACGCAGAAAAACGCTGAAAAATATATACAATGTATTTCTTATAGATTGAACAACGTTAAAATGAGATATTGCAGGCACAAATTGTAAATTTGCTTCAGTAAATTTCATTCGTGAAATATGGAAAGTATCCATAATGTTTGAATGCCACTTTTACATTTAATTTCTTTCTTTATTTTTTATACATTATTCGAAAATTTAGCACTCAGTATTTTATAATTTACCTTGGAGGTAGAAAGCTTGAATGCCTTGAAGGAATATCTAATTGGTACTTTTACTTCTTCAAGCTTTTTATACATAAATCATTAAATTCTGGGGAAATCAAAACACTCTTGTATCTTTAGGGTTGTTTTAATATCAGTAGGATATTTTGTAGTGAGTATTTGGCCTCCTTTTGGAGAAGGATCGTGATTCAGGAACTTTTCGATGATCTCACTGATAATCCCGCAAGGATGGAAGTTGTATTTGTCAGGACAGAAGGTCCCAGATTATGGGACAAACCGATTGGAAAGTACGAGATATTGGAAGGCATCATTATACAGTCTTACGTAAAGGGAAGGAACGCTGCCGACGGTATTGAGACAATATCAGTTTCCACAAATTTCTAACCATCGATGTTATCAAAGAGCACCAATACATAAATATTGTGTCGTGTCATCAAAATGTTTGATTCAATTTACCTTCCTTTTATATGCCGCTGAGAAGATGAGACCAATTCAATAAACAAAGCAGGTAACTTTGTTTTTTATTTCTTTTCTTCGTTTATGAAAGCGTGTAATATTTATCATAAAATACCTATGATGGTGATCCCATCAAAGTATGAAGGAAAAAGAAACATCGGAAGAGGGACACAACAAGGGATGATTATTTCTTTGGGAGGACTATCCTTTGTTCTCGTGTGGGTAAATTCCAAGAGTTTCATAAAATTCCTGTTTGGCACACTTTCAGTACCCAACAAGGATAACAAATGGTCCTTGTGGGGTACTTCTGGAACCCCACTTAGCACCGTAAACACGCGCAAATATAAATACACAAGCGCACTTAGTCATAGCAAAATGTAGTATTTGATAAAAGGGACATTGGCAGTGGCGTAACTAGGATTTTATAGGGGAGCAGGCACAAAGGGGGGCATCAGCATATTATGAGGCACCAGCTGTCAGTGGTGTGTATTTTTTTTTGGGGGGGTAGCGTTTTCAAAATCTATTCATCCGGTTTTTTGGGTTTTTTTCAGCGGGGGCACCTGGGGACAGTGGGAATTTGTGGGGGGGGCACGTAGCCGTAGTCATCCCCCGGCCACGCCACTGGACATTGGGTCGAAATCCAAGGCAAGGACATGATTCAGGACCAGATGGAGGACATTAGAAAACTACTTCACGCACTATTTTTGTCTAACTGCTGAAAAGCACGCGCCCTGCAGATTTATCTAAGTGATAATGTCATTTCTAACTTCTCTTCCGTAACAGGTTGTCTGGTTGCGGACCCATTGCAAATGTTTGCAGCGAATGCTGTCGTGTGTGTTTACTTTAGTTACTTTAGTTTCCCACAATCACTTGGAAATTGGTAGATATATGCCTGCAATCTTCGTGTAAAAATTGGTGCTCATTACGTCATCAGACCTGAAGTTAAAGTCTGACCTTTAATTCATTAAAAATCGCTAAAAATTATTCCAAACAGCTACAGCCTAAAGTTGCCCATCGACAGCTAGAATAAATATCTGCATCTATTATCTAAAGTGTTTGGATCGTTGCACTGTGGCCCTTCATACACGCTATACCATATGCTGAAAATGCCGGCAACCTGACCCACAGGTAAGAGCCGTAGCGGTAAGAGCTATATGGTTTGTACATGTAAAGTGTGTAATGGAGTCCCACTATGGGGGGGGGATCTGGCAAAATGCCAAACACATGGAAGGGCTAGCGTGCGAGCGTTTATTGTCACGCTCTGCTAGCTGTAGCAGGAGGTATGGAGGACGAAAAGTGGCCATCTGTTTTTCTGCTATCAGAATGGTAGAAAAGCAGATTTTATGTTCTGGTAACATGCAATTTCGACTTTTCTACTTTTCTGCCACCTCAAAAAGCAGAACAAACATTGTTTGGTTATGTATTTTTTCTATTTTTCTGGTTGTCTGCTTCAAGATAGGCAGATTTTACTTTTTCTTCATTCGCAAGCGGCCGAAAAGCAGCCATCTGCTTTTTTCCTTTCGATCGGGCAGAAATTAGGATCGAACGTTTTGACAACAACCGTGAATTCTACTTTTTTCCATACCGGAGGAGCAATTCTACACACTTGTCAGAAAAGTTGCAATCTGCTTTTCTGCCTTCCAAGGGCTGTAAATGGGGTCATGAACCTCATGTTATGACCATTTCCTTTGGGGGGGGATTGAAGACCAATAATTACAGTCCATCCTATCTTTTATGATGAAAGATTCACACATTTTCCTTGGCCCGAGCAAGTTTGTTTGTCTATAGCTGTAAAACTGTATTTCCTTTGAGATGCTGGTTTCTCTGCCTCACAGGGACACTGACACTGCCGTATGGGATTGGTCCGAAAAAAAAAAAAAAAACATGGTAAAGCATTGGTTTCGATACGGCTTTATAACCCCCCCCCCCGCGGAAATGGTAGTAACCTACAGGTTCATGACCATGGCCCATTGAGCAGATGGCCACTTTTCGGCCACCTATGTAAAATCTGCTTTTCGGTATCACAAAAACAGAAAAGTTGAATTCACGGTTGTCGTCGAAACGTTCAATCCACTTTCCTGCTTGTTTAAGAAGCAAAAAGCAGATCGTCACTTTTCGGCCGCCATCAAAAAGAAGACAGTAAAAGCAGAAAGGTGGAAAAATGCATTACAAAAAAATGATCGTTCTGCCTTTGAGGTAGCAGAAAAGTAAAAACAAAAGTAAAAAAATGCATGTTACAAAGACGTAAAATCCGCTTTTCATAATAGGTGATGTGACAATGTTTTAACATTTTTTCAGTCCCCCTCCCCAACACGTATCCCCAAAGAAAAGGAGAGGAATGACTTTTTGACTTCATATTTAAAAAAAATTAAAAAAAATAAAAACCTCTGTTACCTGTTTCAAAACTTAATTGCATTTAGTTTTGCTTAGGTGTGATTTTTATGGCAAATAGTATACAGGGTGTATCCCAAAAAGTATATTCAGAAAATTTAAGGCAAAATAAAACTTCGAACATTTTGTGAAAATCTCTTTTCTTATATGAGTTGATTTGAGTATTATGCTGTTATCAAACTTGTGATCATGAACAGATTTCCATGCCTTGGTGACCAGGAGCTATTTTCCTTAATCGCTCCAAAAGTAACTTGCGCAAACACCTGTTTTGTTCAGAACTGGATCAAAAGTCCAGAAAAACAAGTATGGTATGTGCTTCAATAAATCTAATTTACTTCACCCATTCAGTCCTCGGTAACAGTTTCCTCGCCCAAAAGCGGGGACTCAATCAAAACCCCTGCCTTGCTACGACAGAGTCCCGAACTCCAATCCCGATGCTCCCCCTCTAGACACTGTCACCCCCGGAAGTCTGAGATCACCGTCCGAAGAGGGGTTGTCATTGTACCCAAAAGTACCAACTATGAGGGAGACATATACAGCGCACGGACGTGTATAATAAAATCTGGACTCGCAATGCCCTTAATCAGCTTATAGAGATAATTGAACCCACTCGCGGCCATTTTACCGAGCCGAATACAAAGCTTTCCTGGCAATGCCCGCCTTTGTTCTTCCTGATGTTAATAGAAGGGAGCCAACCCACGCATTTGTTTTCGGCTCGGTAACATGGCCGCTGGTTGGCTTCTTTTTCATACAAAGGCGTTGCAAGTCCAGGTTTTTTATATACGTCCGTGATACAGCGCCGAATTCAGGGACGTGTACAACAGGCTGACTTACAAAGTTCGGAGGTGGCAGACTTTGACCGTGAGAACTTAAAGAAGGTTCTAGATTTAGAGGCCCAATGCATATCGTTGAATTACATCACCACTGTGTAAGACAATTCTGTTCCATAGTCTCTGGATTGTGGAGCTGGGACTATCCGTATACTGGAGTTCGTTGGTGTGACGTCATTGGAATTTAAACAACGCGCACTTTCCTATGAGTGGTGGTTCTGAGACGAACTGGCGAGTTGGTACTCACCGGTCGTTCTTAGAACCACTCATCTCATAGAAGAGATCGTATCCTCATGTTCTACCTGCAAACCTTTTCTCAGTCTAGACTGCATTATATGCAAGATTTCCAATTTTACCCTTTCATAGGTACGGCGCATAGATTGGTTCCCAATTCCTTTATCCTCTTTCAAACTATGACTTTATGGGTAAAGGCAGTCAATTCTTCATTAGCAATAGTAAAGTTTAGTTGTATAGAGTACCGAAGTTAAAACACCTCGCATGCACTATGATGAGCGTACACGTAGGCCTATGTCAATGCCCCTCACTTAATTTGTGCGCATGCGTACTGAATCCCATTGTAGCCCAAAAATTGGCTCTTGACTCCGACAGGTGGATCCCAAAAGTAATCGATCAACATCAAGCTCAGAAAAAGTTGTTTGCCCCTTATTCCCACACCGATTCAAAGTAACAGAGTCAGAGGTTGGGAGTGAAGCCAACATTTTAGAGGGTTTATTTAGTTTTGCCGAGTTTTCTCTGATACTTTTCTACATGTGAACAGTGAGGAATGTCATGAACGCTCATGAACGTATCGTGCAAGAAGGAAACCTTATGAATGAAAACGGAAAGGTTTTGTTTGTGCCTGTTAGTCGGGCAATTTGACGTGATTGTACGCGTTCATGCAACTCGTACCGGTACCCCAACGCACTCGTATCCAGGTCTACGTACGTGTAGACTATGCCCCAAATCCGGACATCTCATTTTTGACTGCTGTCAAACTCAGTGTGGAAATTTTGAGTCAACATGAAAAACGAACTACCTTTCAGACAAATGGCTCTCGATCTTGAACAATACTAGCTGATAGATACAAAAAATACCAGTCTTTCAGAAAGTATCACCGATGATCTGGGGGAAATTCGAAAAAAGTGTGAAAATTGGGCACTAATTTAGGTGAAAAAACACAAGGGAAATGACGAAGATGGGTCCCAGTGAAAAAATAGGTGAATTTCAAAAAAACAGTTTTCTTCCAAGAAGTAATAACCTTTTTTGCAAAATAGAGTTACTAGTCTTTCATGTGGCATCAAAGTTATTTGAAGGTAAATTCGGCAAAATTGTGAAAATTAGACACAAAGGTAGGTAAAACAAAACGAAAATGTTTCATAATTATACTTTGCCATGCCGAGAAATTGACATTTTCCACTTTCTTAGATTTTTTTTCCATCTTTTCATCAAAAGCTATTAAATATCACCATTTGATAGACTTATGGCAATTTATCCACACATGAGGTCTTCAAGGGATATGGCAGAACATGTACTATCCCCCACATGGGTCACCACCGATATAGGTCGTCTGCTAGAATAATTCTCCGCATGCACGAATACACAAATTAAATGCATGCAAAGTCTATGGGGACTGAACAATCCTGCGAAAAAGACATTAGACGGAGAACCAGCGCGTGAACCAATACGCGCGCGTGCTCCATTCGTTTGCACTACTTTTCTGGTCCAAAGTGACGTCACACCTCGGGACGTTTTAGATGTTCAGCCAAACGAACGCGCCATCAGTCACTTTGTTAATCAAATATTTCGAACGTTTTGTGTAGGCAAACACGGGCTCGTTGCTCGTGCATGCGGTCACAAGGCAACCGGAAAAAAAATCAGTATTGGTGATCTCATCTCAGTTGTCATATGAAGACATGATCCAAACACCGTAATCACTGTTCATTATCCTTGTCTGAGGAGGAAGGAAAGCGAGTATATTACTTTCCCATCTTGGATTTTTCACCCAAGTACGGAAGCGTATTAGGGCCACTTGCAACTTTTTCCCCCCAGATACTATCTCACCGCCTTTCTCGAAGAAGAAAAAAAGCAAGTGGCCCTCATACGCTTCCGTATCCCAGGTTGTGAAGCGCGTGCTGGGAAATCGAAAAAAAAGAGAAGAAAGTCAGGACGATAATTGGAAGTACATTTTGCACAGCAAAAGGGATTATAAATGCAAAACCAAAATGGAGTTTGATTTGAATAATGTGGTGCGGAGGTATTCCCAGGTTACCATTTCTGCGGCTTCTATATGATCCATGGATTTGTAATTGAACCGAAACCGGGCTAGCAATCCATTCAACAGCAGACAAGCAAAACTCTCCCAATAGACGTGTTAGCATGTCTTCTAGACCTGTGCCAAGAAGTGTGTTGTCTAGTTTAAGTAGATGGGGTGTCCGTATCGGCAAATAAACAAAATGAATAAATGAATAAAACGGCGTATTATATAAAATATTACTCTGGCTACAATCTGATGTCAAAAGTGAACAAACAAAAAATGTTGTACTCTAATGAATCTCGGTTTTTTTTTTCAAAAATGGCGTGAATTTCAATTGTTGTTGATCTTCCTTCAAGCTAGGATAGAAATTACAGAAAATTTACATTGCTTCTAAACACCTTCCTATTAATAAACTTACTACTGATCTGAAATTAAATTAGTGAAATACGAATGTAATGTTACAGTTGATGCACTAAACCAATCACAAAAAAGTGATCGGGCAGAAACAGTGTTTTTTTTCCCTTTTTTATTTTGGAAAGACAATAAACGGATGCTCAAAAGCAATAATCTTATGGAAGTTATCTGCGAGAATAGCATGTTCCTTCACAAAGCCGATACAGCTTCTACAACTTTGGATGTAAAAGTGATGGTATAAATACCTTACGTCTTCCATGAAAAAATTAACGTAAATCAATTTTATTTTTCCTTTGGACAGATAGACGCTCGGAGTCATGATTGGGTCAAACAAAACAAAACAAAACAAAACAAAACAAAACAAAACAAAACAAAACAAAACAAAACAAAACAAAACAAAACAAAACAAAACGAAACGAAACGAAACGAAACGAAACGAAACGAAACGAAACGAAACGAAACGAAACGAAACGAAACGAAACGAAACGAAACGAAACGAAACGAAACGAAACGAAACGAAACGAAACGAAACGAAACGAAACGAAACGAAACGAAACGAAACGAAACGAAACGAAACGAAACGAAACGAAACGAAACGAAACGAAACGAAACGAAACGAAACGAAACGAAACGAAACGAAACGAAACGAAACGAAACGAAACGAAACGAAACGAAACGAAACGAAACGAAACGAAACGAAACGAAACGAAACGAAACGAAACGAAACGAAACGAAACGAAACGAAACGAAACGAAACGAAACGAAACGAAACGAAACGAAACGAAACGAAACGAAACGAAACGAAACGAAACGAAACGAAACGAAACGAAACGAAACGAAACGAAACGAAACGAAACGAAACGAAACGAAACGAAACGAAACGAAACGAAACGAAACGAAACGAAACGAAACGAAACGAAACGAAACGAAACTATTGCATCAATAGGTAAATGTTCACCTGCCCAGTTTCTGAACAGTTCAAGTTATAAAAGTTTCCAACAAACTTTAAACACTTTATACCACTACTGTTTGTAGTTAGCTTGAATGATATAATAAACTGTTGTTAAACATGAATATATATTAGAAACATAGATCTATATTTTACTTTCATGTGGTTTTAGAGTCTATTGTGGAAACCATGTTGACTCCTACGACTTAATGTAAAATACTCTGACTTCAATTGCGTGTACTCGTAGCTGGCAGCGTAGCACAAATAAAAAGATAAAAATTAGAATTCCTTTGTTCCTCGGGGTTCACATCAGAACCCTCCACTACGTCATCAGTTTTAGAAATGAATGTCTCGCATGACTCAAAGGAACCTGGATATGCATCAGTGTTGTTAGCAACAACGGTACAAACACGGACGTTTCCGTTAAATAGGTCCTAATGTATTAATTTTATGTCTCATGAGTGCCGAAAGAGGTCTGATAAGGCGGCATTCTTGGTGTCTTTTTTAAAAATGTAGATCCAAAAATACGCACCTTTTCCAACACGCGGTGAATAAAATAAATAGCAGTTGCGTATAAAAAGGGGGGTACCTTGGAGACTTTTGTTGATTTTCTTTTCTTGGTGCGAGCACCAACATTTAAAAGCAGTAGAAACCCCCTGATGGATGGGGAAAGGGGGATATTTCTGTTCGGGTGAAAGAATTGGTCATTGTTTGTTTAAATATAAAAATCCATTTTGCCCCTTGGGACCCAGGACATGGGTATGCCAATGAATAACGGTAATATAGACGAATGGAGCTCAGCCGCTGTTGATGCAAATACTGGATTTGAATAAAAAAAATCATCGTTATTCCTAATTCCCGCGATCCAGATGACCAAAAACAAATTCAAGCCAACCAAAAAAAGTTTATCCAGCATGCTAAAAACTACTCTACCCGTACACTCAGGAGCCTATCCCAGGGGAAAAAAGAAAAGTATTGGTTTTGAGTAGAAATAAAACTGGAATTTCGAGTATCCTGGTGACACAACTTTGTTTTAACTGTTCTCGCTGCGTTTATTTACACTTTCAGATCGCCAGTCTATATCATTTTGGATTTTTTTTACTCCACGACATTTCTTCCGTTCTCCTGCCTATTTGCAATTGCGGTGGGAGAGATATGTTTGTATTTTGCCACGTGTCTTTCTCCCGGGTCAAGCGCAACGAAGCACCCTTTCCCTGCATGAGCCAACCCTGTGTAGATGTAGTCCGTAAGGAATTTGCGAACGACCACAGCGCCCTCACGATCGGGAGTGAGCTCCAGAACCAGGACTAGGCCGAGGGCGGACACGACGAGAACGCCCTCAGGCATAGCCGCCACGGCCAGCTGTGTAGTCCCGGCGGGCGAGTCTATCTCAGAGACGAGGCTTCCCGTCGTGGTGTACCGCAGGATCCTGTACGGTTTGCTGTGAGTGGCCACAAGGATGTTGTGGTTACCGTCGGAGCAGACATTTTGTATTCCAACCCCCAGCGAGCCGTCGGGTAGCTTAATCGTAACGAGGCTCTCGCCCATCACCCCGTAGACAAACAAGGCTTGCAACTTGGTGTCGCCGATGACAACGCAATCCTTGTCAAGAGCAGTGATACTGGTCGGTTCGCTATTCTTTTCAGAGCACGTCCACCTGCAGTGTCGAGAACAAGTTAAATAAACACTATTTTACCAATACGAGGCACGTGTATTGTTTTTGATTTGGACAGAGTTGGAACCAGTCCTAACTTAGCGTAGGCAATATCCACCTACAAAGAAAACGTTCAGTGGAGGTTTGCACGCTTAAAGACACCTAAAACATTCCTTCAAGGTTTCGATAAAATATGTATGAAATTGTCCAGGGTCGACTCCATCCCTTTTCCAACGATACGCTGCGAGCTATAATGCAAATTTTCCGCCCCGTCTCTTCCACCAAGGGTACACCAGAAAGTGTTGCTGGTTGTTACTTTCCATGGCTTATTAAAAATGTACGCAGGCGGTAAAATCTTTCCCTGTATGGTGGGGGTTCTGTACGCTCTTGAATCTGAAAAGAAAGAAATGGACGACCGACCCCCAATGGCCTTGAATCTCGGTAATGTTTTATTAAGAGAGGTTCTATGGAATTTGTCTAATATCTTTGTTGATCACTGGTCGTTGGTTTGTTGCGAATCCCGAACGTGTATTATGCACTTAGCACCACTGTGTTTTACCACTAGTCGTGAACTCCGGAAATTAGCTTCTATAATTAGACGGAGTCCCTTTGTTGGTTCAAGTGCGAAAAAAAAAAAATAAATAAATAAATAAATAAAAGGTTAAGCCCCTAGATACAAGGCTTGGCTCAAATGATTTTATAAACTTGAGGCAATGCATGCTGGGATACTTTTGTCGCTTCTGAGTTTTACCAAGTATCACCGTTTTGCCAGGTCCGTTTGGAATCCTTCCTTCGCTCCCTCTCTACGAGATCAGGTGAATAGGCAAAGCCAGATTGTCACGTTGTATTACCTTGCTTGCTGGGATCATATGAAAGAACACGAAACTAAATTTGACAGCAGAGTATTACAGTTACCCTTTTATAAAAATGCAGTAAAGAGGATCGGCAAAAGCCCGTCATGCGGAAAAAGGAAAGCATCTACCTTTTCAATGGTTAATTTATCACAACAGATATTTATATGCGACTGTTTTCCGTCCGATGCCATTTTTGAGGGAGACCATCCTTACCTATGCCACTCTTCTCCTTTCCTGTTGCAGATGATTACACAGCTTGAGTTGGGAACCAGCAAAACGAGTTTTCCAGATGTGCTGACAGCTATCTGCAACGTCCGGCGTAGACTGACTTTGATGGGTAACTTGCCGGACATGCAACAGCCGTCTGGGATCGGTAGTTGGTGTATGCAGCCATTCTTTCCGTCTGCCACGTAAACTATCTGCCTGGAATTTCACAACAAGTAGCTTGGAGGTTCATTTTGTTTTAATTCAGTTTAATTTTTTTAAAATTGTTATTCTTTTACATTACCGTCCTGGGTTTTTGAACCCACATACAAAAGAGAGCTTAGTATGGTGGCCCTGGAGGGACATGGCCAATTGTCAATGTTAACGTCATTTTTTGCGACCAAGTTCACGACTCGTTCTCCAGTCGAGAATATTGCCTTAAATATTTGCAACGGAAGAGCAAGTCGCGAATTTTGGTCAAAAATATTGACGGCAATATTCGCGACTGGCGATATCCCTCGAGGGTCACCATAGTTAAACCGTCCCAGTTGGTCGACAGCCTGTTGCGAGGCCAGTAAAAAAAGATGACTCGGATTAAGCCCTAGCTAGTTGTATGCAATTTTTTTGTTCCACACAACACTGGTGAGGAAAACCTGGCTTGATTAAAATGTCATGATCGTGGCTCTGGAGTATTTTTTCCAAAGGGAATTGAAGTCCAACATTTCAATAGGGGAAGCTTCCACAAGGCGTAAGGACTAGTTTCCCTCAAGACTGGCAATAAACCCCATATACCCACGACATAATGCATTGTATTTCCCCAGCCAGTTTTGTGATACAAAACACGCTGAGTGTGCGCCGTTTCACGCAGTACGTGCCAAGCACATGCCAAACTCCATTGCGACTTTTAACGACTGCTTGCGAGAGGAACATACCATAGCTATTGCTGGAGGGGTATTTTAGAAAATCAATTAAAATTCTTCAACAGAAGTCAACGGAGAATACTGACTTAAAAGATACCTATGAGTGGGAATACATTGAGATTGGTACGCCTTAAACGTTAGTTAATGACAATGCCCTTGAATATGGCCCAGACATTTGTTGCCTCCGTTCCTCTGGGCCTCAGACCGGCCAAGCACATAATTCATTTTATTATGTAAAGCCACAACAAGACAATGTGTAGGCGTCGCACGTTTACTGAGAACTTGCTGTGCGTCACGTTATTCAAGTCAGTTCAGTGTGACAAATCTACCTGACAATGTTCCACGCCTATGATTTTTTTGGGCTGCCTCTTTGATGTGAATGACCACCGAGTCGCTGAGTTTAATACTCGTCTGCGAAATCTTTTTCAGTTCAAGTGCTTTTCCTATCTCTGACTGGTCTCTTGACTGTCTTCCAATTTTACCTTCTCTCCACTTCATGATCACTGGAGACTATCATTGATATGACCCACGATAAACCAAACAGCACGAGTCAAATAATGCCAGGCCTATTTGCAAGCCTAGAGGACTGTTTGCTGTTTTTGTTGTTGTTCTTGTTCTTCTTGTTTGTTGTTGTTGTTTGCTGTAATGGCGCTTCCAGCAACTCAGGCTATTTGCGCCAATAACTGTACGTTTATTCACACACTTTATTAATCAGCATCACATTACGGAGTTAGGAAGAAGGTTCAGTTTTAGACGCAGGAGGAAACCGGAGTACACGGAGAAAACCTGCGCGGAGCGAGTATGGACTGGAAACCAAATGCATTTAAAGTCTTGGCCCAGCCGGGACTCAAACCCGGGCCTCATTGGTGCAAGGCGAGGAAATAACCACTAAGCTAGCCCACTAGCCCGCTACCCCCCCCCCTTTAAGAGATTGTTACGAGTTACCTGTTTTTCAGCATCATCATGAGGATCAAAAAGATAAACAAATGAATGAAACTCTTCTTGTTATGCAGCTACAGGGCTTTTGTGTGGTAACAGAATTTACCGTTTCAGGAAAGCCTGGACAACCCTCTGGGAGTAAATACTCGCACATCATCCCAGAAAAGAGAAAGGTTTCTTTTGTACTGATTGATGTAGAGCAAAACGAAGCAATCTCATACGTCCAAACATTCAATCAATGAAAGGTCTTTTCAAAGCTGTGCAAGAAAACGGATCAGACACACCTGTCCTTGTCCGCAGCCAACGAAGAAGGAGACTTGTATCCTCCTGGAGGCTCCTGCAATGTCAAACCGTCTTGAACAGGAACCACGACGGGATTACCTGACTTTATCGGGAACCCACATATGTTGATGCTGACGTTGTGAGGTTTAGGAGTACGAGGGGTGAAGGTGATACTGTAGCTGGAGGCAGTAGTTTCACCGAAAAGAATGAAAGAAAAACAAAGACGACGCTCGTGAATTATGGTCATTCAGGTTTGATGAATTCGGAGTAAATGTTCAACTGAACCAAGTTCAACCCACCCAGCTTTAAATTGTAGACCGTCCCAAGGATACCCCCAATTTTGCATTAACGATGCTGGTCACTTGACTACCTGTGTAACAGATGTCAAGAAGGGAAAACTTGTTCACTTTCTTTAACAATGACCACAAAATGAATACATAGTAAGGAAGGGTGAATAGATTTCCTTCTCTTTTTCCCTTATTTTGGCAACATTACACATTAAAATGGATTATAAGTTTTTTTCCCGACATTTAGCTCGACCAATCACATTGTTACCTCCGGTAAATTAAGGCACGGGTCACAGGTTCAGCTACAGGTCTTCACAAACTTCCCACTCTGTCTTTTCTTTATTTGGAGTTTTGGAAATTGGTAAGCGAAGGAGACATGCTAAATTGTACAGGGAAAGTCATATGCACTCTACATACCTGCCATCAGAGTTGTCTCGGATGTTACAGGGTGGATCTGCTTCGGACGAACATGAAGCTCTAACTTCGGCAGTGATTTTATAGCCACCAACTTTTAAGCGTCGGCCCAGGTAATCCCGTGTCCAGACAATCACTGTGTACGGTACATCTACTGTAGCTGCGAATTCGTGGCATCGCCGTCTAGGGCACGAAGGGACTACCTCGGTGGAGTTAGGATGTAAAGGGCTGACGTTGATGAGGATGGGGCTCATAACGATGGGTTTACTGTCAACGAGGATTTTCATCACCAGTTTGCCAGCAACTAGTGGAGTGTAGGCTACTCGAAAGGCTCCCTTGTCGGCAGTCTCTGAGATCTGAGCTTCTGTTGTCGTTGGCACAGGGAGAATGCTTGGCAACGCATCTTTTGGCTTGGTGGTCACCATCACCGCACTGGGGCGTTTTCCAGTCTGACCTTCCCCTGTGAGATCTGGCATTGTGCACTGTACGCTGATTTGTCTAAGTTGCAGTGGAAAATTCTGCGGACTGCGAAGCTTGAAAATGACGGCGTGCTCGCATCTGACGAAGGCGTCCGTCCATGTGACGTCACTCACCATGACTTGGGTGTCGTCAGTTGTGGACGGGAAAGGGTTACCGGAGGCTCCCGAGGGCGCATCTACCACGTTGATCTTGAACGGGCTACCAGTGATTTGCAAACCAGATATGCTGATGCTGAGCTCATGCTTTCCCGCTGTCTGCGGCTGGAACTCAAACTCGTAGAAGTCGCCGCAGAGTTTCCCCACGTTACACTCAGTGGTGCCGCCATCTGGGGACCGAATGTACGCAAACAAACGCTCACTTAGGGTCTCCACCGGCAAACTTGATACAGTATCTTCGAAGATGTGAACTTTTTGTACGGCCCCGACTCTCATCGACGGCCCAAGTCCACCAGGAAACTCGACTCTGAGCTCTGGGGTCAGTTTTGCGCTGTCTGGGGATGTGCTAAACTGTCCCAGGTCCGGTATGAGTCTTTCAATCTCAGATAAGACACAGTCGTGATTTGTTGTGAAGGAGAGAAAGACCTCATCAGCCTGCTGGAAAGGCAGGGACTTGTCAATATCAAGAGCTATGAGTTCGTGGAGCCGCGTGATGATCTGTCCTCTGGTCTTGAGGAGATCAACTGCGTTGCCTATTTCGCAGGCTGTCTTGGCGAACTGGCAAGCTGAGTCGAACTGTGACACCATAGACTCAGCTCGATCGATTTGAAGCCTCAGCTGGTTTGTTTTGTCGGTGCACAGTTTCCTCAAGTCGGAAATAACTTCTTCTTGTCGGGTTTGGAGCAGGTGTTGCAACCCTTCGAACACGGTAGAAACTCTAGACATCACTTCATCAAACCTGACGCTTGTTTGATTGATTTCAGTGCTAATGCTCCCGGAGATTTTCTCAGCCGTAGCTTTCTTACTTCCAGCCGCTTGGGCCAAACTCTGTAATTCTTCCTTCACCTCGGAGGATTTCTGGTCCAAATCGATGACTCGATGACCTTGGTGGGCTGTCGTCACGCACACCAAGCACATTGCCCGTTGACAGCCCTCCCTGTCACAGAACACGGACAAGGCATGCTTGTGCTGTTCACATTGAAGCTTGTGCCGCGAAAGTAAGATGTCAGGTTGCTCTTGCAGCCGCTCCATCGAGTATAAAACATGACCGTCGTACAGCTTCAATCTATCGTGGTGTTCCCTACAACTTGCACAAAGAAAAGCCAAGCAGTTTCCATCGGGGCAGAAGCCAACAGCTGGACTCTCATTTTTACACCACTGGCAGCGGAACACGTGGTGCGGGCGGTTGGCATCAACATTCAGCACCTCATCCAACTCCTTGAGTTTCGTCACGATGAAGTGATCAGGCAGCGACTGCACGCCACCATCCGGAACGGGAGTGTCCCGCCGACAGAGCGGGCATTTAAACGTCGGAGCACCCTGCACGAACCGGCCGAGGCAGTCCACGCAGAAGCCATGCAGGCAGGGCAGAAACTTGGCCACCCTTTTGCCATCATCGAACTTCTCAAAGCACACGGGACAGGAAAGCAACTCTGCCAACTTCTCCCGGGTGAATCCAAACGACGCAGGCTGTGCCATGTCTATACGTACCGCACACTGGCCAAGAATTCAAGTGAACGAAGTCAGATTGACCTACCGGTACGAATCTACTGGGAAAACAATGCACACCGTCACCATCCGCGGAACGGTACGATTCAACTGGGAAAACAACGCACACCGTCACCATCCGCGGAAGTCAGCGCTATTTAAGGGGGCCTGTGTTTTCATACAGGACGTTGGAAACGACCCTGCGTGCAATTATGCTGGAGATTAGAACTACTGTACCCGACAGACTCTTTCAATGAAATTTACATCTTTCTGCAGGTAAGAAACAACCAAATAAATAAACTGTTAAAAAATAGACAACAATAACATGACCTCAGATGGAATGGCTGGGCCATCAACAATACACCATCGCTGCGCAAGTTCGAATCCATTTAACACCATATACAAATAAATATATAAATAAAATATACACATTGTTTGGGGATCATCTATTTTCTTAACTGTACGCTGCCCAACTGTGCATTTCGGAGAAGGAAGTAACAGGCCCTGTTACTGAAAACGAAACATGATGTTGGCAAAACAGGAAGTGTTCAAGGAGCCTGCTCGACAAATAATCTGCACTGAAAAGTATTGCGTGATCCAATGAAAGTTATAAAACACATGACAGTGGTCAGACTGAAATCACAAGTAATTTGGCAGAGATATATCAGTAAAGATGGCGTTCCCTGCGAAAACGAAATCTGAGCTAACCTTCTTTTCAGCTATCCCCGTACTCGGTAATGATGCATAGGAGAATGACATTCGTATTTGCGCGAGTCCGCGCGCTGAGAAACAGCGAGAAAAATCTTGCAAACACAAATTTGAGTCTTTCTATTTCTACGCCCTGAGACATTAGCGCTGTGTGTCCTCCAAGGGACTCTAACGTTTTGCGTCACTTCGTGAAAAAAAAAGCAAATTGCAAGCGTTTCTAAGGGGTGTCTGTCCCTAACATCATTGGATTTCACGCTTGAAAGAGGGAGTACGCCAGAATTGTTGAGAAAGATGTTTTAAAGCAAATGCGAAATCACCACAATATAAGTTGCTATCAAGCCTGCCTTGGCGTGAAAATAGTGACGGCCTGCAGTGTGCTTTGATCATGCCCATGCTATGATGCTGGTCATGTCACTGTGCCCGGTCAAAATCATCAAAATCATCAATCAGCGAGAGACCAAGTTTATGGATCACGGAGAAAATTGTGCCTCATGTTACTCTTGTCAACGACGAACACAGGGCTACATAGCATAAGCTGAGAGCAGTTGTGTAAATTTGTGCCGTGGGGGATGGAAGGCTGGGAGGGGTGGTGGTATGGAAATTTGAAAGGGGGGTACACAATGTGACTCCATATTGAGGTCGATGTTCACGGTAATAATTTTATCTGTAATATGTATTCAGAATGCCATATGTTTAGCTTTTTTGAGGCTGTCCCTTTCTAAGAGATATTGAATGTGTTTCAACAAAACAAAAATCTTCACCTGTTTTAATTCTACAACCTACTTAATTGTTTTGCTTACCACAAAACAGGGGAAGGGGTGATCCAATGCCCACCAACTCAAAACGTGGTTGTGGGGGATATATACTCCCCATCCCAAGGGATCTATGCCCCTGGCTGAAGGTAAAACCAATCAGAAACGTTGCTTGAGAACTAGCTACCCAGCCCAATACAGTTTTTGGCGGTGGAAACATGTATTTTAGCCCAGCTCGGTTTTTCTTGTAATATTCAGGAATATACTTCAAAATCAGTCTTGACTCGAGGCTAGCACACGTCCAGTAGGTTTGAGGTAGCTTTCTTTAATTTGCATTTTGTTAAATAAAAAAAGGTTAACTTTTCTGGGAGACTGAATGAATGCATGAAAGAGCATAAACACGGTGATTTGCAAAAATTCAAGACAATAATGATTGAATTTTGTTGGTATTTGGTGGTATCGCTTGGCCCGCGTTCCGTTGTCTCACTGAAAGACTGCATAACTCCTTAAAAGTGTTCCATAACATCAGAATAGAGCTTTGAGCTCATTTGATATTTTGCATGACATTTTATATATATTTTTTGATAGAGGGTTACACATTAAAAAGAAACAACAGGTTGTTATGCTTAATTCGGTTCAGTTCAGTTTTTGTTCAGGTTAATGTATTTTGTATCTTACCCCAGGTTTATACATTTTGTAAGCGTGGTCCTGAACTATTGCAAATGACAGCAGAGAAAAACACATAACTTTTCCAAGCAATTGTTCAAAAACAACAGACAGTGTTGTGCGGAACTGGAAAGTAGGTATTATATTCTATACGAGTCTGTAACAAAAGAGGAAAAATATATTATACAGTTCCTACACATATCAATCAAATATATTGCTTCCTGACGTTTCGAACTTGGCAAGTTCCCAGTCTTCAGAGGCTGAGAGGTGAATATTCTTAAACATTTTTAAGTACTATTTCCAAATTTTACAAACGTACTGAATATTACTTGACCTTTTACGTCGTTCGTGACAGGATCCATACACGTGTATACATGACGTACGCAAAAATCTACGCAGTGCTTCCGCGTAACAACATCCCGGAAAACTATAATGACCTCGTATTGAATCAACACTGTGTACTGGGCTGAGTGAAAAAAACGATGATACACAGAAATGCAGGGATTTCCCAGGATCCATTCATCTGTTTCCTCATTGCCCAATGGTCAATTAGCGGAATGTTGTTGCTCTGCCTTTCAGATGTACCTTGGCACGCTGAGTTTCAGAAGGAGCGAGACAAAGAGGACAGTAACTATGGCAGATATGAGACACTGGAATGCGATTTTCAATTCCCCAAACCAGTCCCGAGGTAAGGTTGCATCGTGAATTCTCGACATGTCAATCACAGACAGTGATAATGAACACTACAAATATTCAGGTTATTTCATAGGGTGTTGTAAAATGGACAAAAACAGCAATTTATAGGTTCTTTGTCTGGTAGAAACTGACATCTGATTTTAAATAACCTTAGAAAACCGACACCCAAAAAGGATGCTGTGTGGTGAATTTTATCTGTCCCTCAGTGCGTTCGGTGATGTATTTTGTGCTTTGAAATTGTTTATCACTTGAAACGGAGCATATGTCTGGCTTGAAGTACGACCTTGCCTTCCCATCGGCAGAAGTGTCGCCACAAATGCTGGTATCAACGCCGGGCTCACACTGCTTTTATTTAGTGTATACAAATATATATATATAAAGGTGCAACCAGTTTAATGGCAGTACCTCGTGATTCCTAGCAGGTTTGGAGCTGGCTGAGGGAAGCAAGATAGTTCTGAAGAACCCAGAAACTGGGTTGAAAGTCAAGATCGAAATGCCCAAGGAAGGACTTTTCAAACGCTTGACGAGGTCTTCTACCAGACGAAGCACAACGAGGACAGAGGGGCAGGGGGTGCAAGACCGACCTCCTCCAGTGCCCCCGCGAGGTTGGCGGACAAACGAGAAGCCCCGTGAGGACGAATACCAGGACTTGATATTTGACAAAGGGAGCGGAGGTCGAGTGGAAAGCAATCACGCCCGTCGATTGGGGCCTATAGAGACCCCCGGGACCCCGACAGAAGACATTGGCCTGTACGATTCGCCGACCTACCAGAGGGGACCAGTGTCCGCAGAGGAGGCTAAGTTCCCTGAATTCAGAAACAGGCCCTTGTGTGAAGACCGTGCTTTGAATCTGCAGTGCGCAGGTCCCAACCATCTTGTTCATAGGGCTGACGAGACTTACATGCCCCCAGTTTCTCCGCAGAACGACTCTGAGCTTAACACAGACATTGACGACGAAGTTTATGAGGTGCCCGAAGAAGCCGACTGTGACTCACAGCGTGAGAACAGCTTCGGAGAAAACATGGAAAAGGCGTACAGACAGCTGCGTCAAGACTACATAAATATGAGAGTTGAAGCGGGCTGCCCCAGGGACAAACAGACAGGCGCTCCCGTCAACAACGACATTAGTCCAGTCCCGACACCTGACTACTGGATCAGTTGAAGGGCAAAATGGCGCAAAACAGGAGACACGGAGACACAACAGGAGTGGGGACAATTATAGTTTTCACTCCGTAACAAGACTCAGTTATTTCATGTAATCTATATGAAAGCAAGTGCTGTGTAACGGGAAAGAATCTACACGACGTGGATCTTGTTTAAGTCGTTAACGTAGGTAATTTTTTTTATGGACCACTTAGTCCAGTGGATATTTACTAAGCAGCAGGAGGTTGATAATTGTCCTGTCTACAGTTATATTAATGTAGCTCACTAACTTCTGGCCAGCTGACCTGCTGCTTAATAGGTGGATCAATAATTTGTTCCAAGCAGCTCAATAAATAGGGTCATGCGCAGCATAAGATTCTATCAGTACTTTGGTTCTGTGCACCACTGTTTGCATCACAATTAAGAAAAGTGTGTCTTTTTTGGTTCTTTTCTCATTAATCGTACACCTCCCATTCAATGACAAGGTCACCGCTGCACATTGAAGTGGAAAAGAAGTCCTGACATCCAACCGGACGAGAACCAGTTTCGGCGGTCTAACACCCGTGAAAATGGTTAAGAGGGTTGGACACATTGAAAATTGTCATTTAACTAGTAGAAAAACCTCGTTTGCATAGTTTGGGCTACTGTACAAAGAAAGCGCAGCATTATACTCCGGAAGCAATTACGGTAAAAGCCAAAATAAAAACAGACCAAAATACCTAAACAATTGTAATTTAGAAGGAAATAAACTGAAAGCAATAACCTGCTTTAACGAAAGATTCTAATGTCTTATGTAACCTTTACTGACAAGAACTGTGTCAGGTCAACTTGACTGAATCAAGAGTCCATCGACTGCATGCAGCTCTTTGCAACTTTCAATGCACGTAAGAACGGGCAATGGAAACAAACGTGAATGAACAAGGGGACCTGGGAACGATAGTGCCCGAAGTGAAAGGTTGTGAATATATATATATTTTTTTTACCAATCACCCAGTGACTTTTCCTAAGTATTACTTGACGAGTACAAAGGCAAAATTTCTTCCGGTAAAAGGAATCATTCTTCCAAAAATTATCGAGCCTGATCGAGCCTGATCGGACGGCCCCATGTAAAATCCACATAGGCAGGCCGCACGAGGGTTCCAGAAGCTCACTGAGTGGCCTTTACTTTCAGGCTCTATTAATACATAGCTCACCCAGATCAGGACCCAACTGATTTCTTTTACCCTCGTGCGCTTTGAAGGAACCTAATGAAATTCCTCTTACACCAGAAATAGCTTCAATAATTTCAGTGGGTTTTTTAGTGAAAAAAAATGCAAAAGTGAGATCAAATGATGTGTCCCTATCAATTTAAAGATTTTGCCTCTATATGCCATCTGCGCGCGTGCGCTTCTAAATAAGAATTTGTTAGTGGAAAGGTCTATTTTTGTGTGGCACAAAAAGCGCACGCATGTGCTACACGGTCATAAGTGTACCAGACCAAAACACCTACTTGTCAAGTCATTGGACAAGCCGAGACACGCGGCCATGTAACACATGCACCGACTGATATAGCGCACGACTATGAAACGGCTTGTCATCAAGACTAATTGTAGTCTTGTGACGTTCAGCTCCAATTTAGGGTTCAGGTGTTACGGATATGTGATACGGGCTGCTATGTGTCTAAGGCGGGCCGATTGCACTCTTTTATTTTTTGCTATAAATACCCTACATAGGAGGTATCTGCGTTAGATCTTTGAGAGGAAAGAGACTCGCAACGCTCGCGTGTGTCGGAGTTACAAAAGTAAAATGTAATCAGAAAAGTCGGAACTGGATTTTTTGTTAGCTAGCGCTGAGGAGCCCCATGTCTGTAACATTTAGTGTTGTGTTTATAAATACCTTTTTCTCGAAGAATGACATAATGGAGGAATAATGGAGATTTGTGTATTAATTTTTCCAGTGGACTCATCTCTTTCTGCCTGTTAAGAGTTCAGTCCTACCCTTTGCTGAGGATTACCAGTACACAGGGTTAACTGATTAGTATGAGAATCGTGACAGTTTGTATCTGGTTGAGCTCACACGGCATATCCGTCCTTGAGGAAACGGAACAATATAAACGTCAAGGAAGCCAGGACGAGTTCCTGTTGTGCACAACTCATTTTGTTAATTCACATCAATTGAATATCAAAATAACAGAAAAAGATATAAGGATTCCAGAGAAGAAGCAATTTCTTTTAAAACACAACAAAATATCCATGTTACTAAAAATCGATCATTCTGTTTTATAAATATTTACGATAATAACTTTAAGGGATAGAAGGAACAACTCAAATAAGAAAGAAGAAAAGAGAAGAAAAGCAACAGAATAACGAACGATGACAGAACAAATAAGAAGAAAAATAAAAAAGAAGTAGCCAAAGATGACAATAATGATACATTTTCAACAGTATGTGGAAACGCATACAAATGACAAATAGGTTATTCAATTATCAGAAAAATCTGACACCAGCAATGCTTAAATGTACTCTTTGGAAGGTTATTAGAGGGTTTTGTTGGTAAAAGCTGAAACAAGAACACATCCAATTATTTTAAGCAGTTTACAATTTATAAGGAAATACACTTAAAAGAATGATCTGCGTTTATGAAAGATTCTAAAGCTTAATCTAATCGTTAATGACAAGAATCTAGAATCTAGAACCCATGGGCTGCGGGTAGTAAAATGGTTGTTATGTTGTACAATCTCATTTCCACGTAACCTCATGAAAAAATAACAAACCTACATGAACAACGATACCTAGGAACGATGCCGCCGTCTCCAGATCACTTTTCAAAATTCTACTCGAGTAACACAAATGTAACATTCTAGCATTAACATTTCTTGGAGTGGTTTCAGTTAGGAATCATTCTTCCAAAAATTATCGAACGTTATAGGACGACCCCATCGGACTCGGTGTTCTCGACATTCCGAGCAATAACGTGTAGAATCAATCGTTCCTGTACAAAGCATTAAGGGTAGAGTTTTATACCTACCTGGTTGTTGCAGTTTAATAATATGCCAAGACTTTTGGAGGACTGCTTCGAAAAATATCCTGTGTCTGTGAAAGCACTTCAAATTTAGAAAAACGATGTATAAGCCTCGCCAACTGCTTGTGTTGTGTCGCAACTGCGGTGTACGGGTGCTGTTCTGCTGGGCCACCGCCAGGTTCGTGTTAAGGACTATCACAGCAGCCCCGCATCACAGACAGGTTCCGTGCCGTCGTCCTACCTGATCGACGATTAAGTTGTAGTTACTTTCATAGGAAGTGAATCCACTCACTTTCAAGAGAAGAATCCAATACGTGTTTATCTCTATTTCTTCGACACATTGAAAATTGTAGACTCGACAAACAAACACGCACGCGGGCTGCTGTCTTTGTAGAAACTTCACATGTTCACATGTAATACAAAGTAACCCGCGATTCTGTCAGCCTATAAGATTCAGGTCTGAGTACTCCTATGCAGACCGCGTTATTCTCCTTGCCGTGTGAATAGTCTCCTGCCACTTTACGTGAACACGAGTGCTCACGTGTACGCGACGTAAGTACGCTCCTATCCACCTTCAACGTCCCGTTACTCCATTTCGGAACAAATCTCACGATTATTTTGACCAGCAGAGAGTAAGATTTTAAAATTATGCACCTTAGGGATTAATGTATAATACTGTGCATTTTCTATAGTCATCAAATCTCCTCATTTTAATGCATTTGGGCTGCAACGATGCCAGCTTACATGTACCGTCATGCATATTTAAAGCATACCTGCTGTACCTCTCTCCCAAGTACGCCCTCAACCCAACACCAACACAAAATATGACCTTGCATGTTTCCGAAATCGGTCCAGTTGGTTTTGGACACAAATTGCCTCTTATTTTCTCTCATGTTAATTTTTGCCGAAAGATAAATTCATTGTATATTAGTCTCTGGGTAGCCAATCTACCTCTCAAACCCCTAGATGTCGCAATATCTGAAGCCTTTTCCCTACCTCTTCAAGTGGTTACACTGTGGTTACATATTGTTGCAAGTGTATTACTCTGAAGCACAAAGAAGCTTGGTCGTTGCTCTCTGTCAGCAACAGCAAAAACTGCAGGTCGGTGTGGATTTCATTACACTTATTGTAGAGATGTTGGTAGTGTAGGATCTCTTTTAAGCCAAATGTTGAGTACAATCTAGTCACATGTAATATGTACTTAGGTAATATATACTTACTAATTAACATTTCATTTGGCCAGGCAGAGGTTCAATAATATTCCCTTGAGGGATTGAAAATGCTTACCATTTCTTCAGTTACCACGATACCTTACTCTTTACAGTCACGTCAGAGAGCCGCTGGAATACTCTTTACTTATTGACATATGCAAATACCAGGCCTTATTTCGGCGATCAATAAAGTGAAGAGTTTAACATACATGTATACCAGCAACAACGACAGACAAACATGGGTCAACTGTGCAAATGCAAAGTTTATGCTGGCACTTTCTTGACATAAGGAAGCCGCGGCCGATTTGGGAATTTTGAAGCTTTGACTTCGAGCTTACGGTGTGCATCGTGTGGTGATGAGACGTAGCCAGTAACGCCTATCTCTGGCAAGGACAGACTTTTTCCCGTCAAGCAGGCCTAGTCAAACCAACCCTCATTTTGTTGAGTTCACATCGTAAGCCTATATACACGTTACGTTGAAACACTGCTATTGCAATGAACCGTCCGTGCGACGGAACTGATCATAATTTCGACATGGAAACCGACGATCTTCGTGACGGTCGGGAAAGACGGCGTCCGTCGGTCACCAGGAGGAAAAGAGGCTTTAAAAGAAAGAAGTCGAAAGACACCTGCAAGAATATACTAGCGGCGAGAATTCAGCAGTTTGGGGATGACACGACTTTCCATGGTCTACGCTACGTCACCAACAGCACATATCATACTTTTCGCAGGTTGGTCAGAAGGATGTTTTCAATGGTTGTGCCTCACTGCACTCCTCAGGATTGCTCTACACGTAGGTCTTGAAGACTGTTCATCGTAGTATCGTTTAAATTGTTACTATTTTGTTTTCAAAAAAGAAATTGGAGAAAGTATCCACACTGTTTAACATGTGCATTATAAACGTGAGTGAAAAAAAATTAAATAAGCAGAATTGAATAGGGGGGATTGACAGTGCAGTGCGCCACCAGGAGGTTGTCATTGAGAGGCCTTTTCTTAGTGCATTATGGGATAGTCGACAAAGTCTCATTTGCTAACTGCGCTGTGCGCGAAAACTTTAATTTGTACCGAATGATTGGTTATCGTGGTTGATAATTCGAAATTGCTTATTGCGAGCGGGTGTTCAGAAGTCAGAATGGTGGTTTTGTGTGGCGCAGGGAAAGCCTTCATCAATCAAATATCCCCTAAATCGCAGCAGCGTCGACCGTAAACTTGAAATGTGGCATGTCTGCAGGAAAATCCTGGTGGCCCGCTGTATTGTGAATTGCCTGTACTGTTAAAAAACCAGCTTGTGATTTGAGACTCCCCATGCATGGTTTGATTCATTACTTCTTTTCAGGACTCCTGCATGGTCACTCTGTAAAAACTATTTTAATTTCTTGTGTCACTCTCGGCGAGTCATTTAAACATAGAATAAAATCGTTAATAACTTTAGGCCTTATTCTTACAAAAATCCCCCGAAGAAGGCAAAATAATTTCCAAATAGGGCATGAACGAAAATGAAAGAAGCCTCGAACCATTCTACAGTTTAAGTCAATGAATCAAAATTTGTTTCATATCGTCCTACACAGTATTTGATCCTGTCGCCAATCTTTGGATGTCCCCCCCCATCTCCACAGGATTTACGCTCTTGTCAGGGCATAGAGGGGGTGGCCTCTTCACAACTCGGCTGTAAAAGTAATAGTCTACTAGAGTTTATTAAGCCTTCCAAAATGTCCTTAGATAAGAACTGATATATCGTAGGCAGTTGCGGTACGACGAACTGTTGTGTCGAGCATTACCGTACACGTCTATTCGTGGGGCGCGAAAGCTACTGGGTTTACGTCAATTCGTGTTGCAACCGCCGACTTGTACGGGTCTCGTGACATTGATTTCAGGATTGTTTGTGTGATGGTGCACGCATGTGCGCTTTTTCTACCTGATGTCAGCAAAGCAGACCTCAAATTGCACGGAGTTAAAAACAAACACAGAAGCATGCAAGAACATTATTTTAGTATCGCTGTGCACCGTGGTAAGTGGCATCAGAAGACTTCGAAGGTGTTCACAAATACTCCATAAAGGTTCCACATCCCGTGTCTCCCGTGCCATAGGTTTGCGCTGTCAATGTGTCTCCAAGTCGTAATTTTCATCTGGTTTTAACCTCTCCACAAGTGAGCTCGCCACATGTTGTTCCCAGTCCCGCAGACGTGTTTTGATCTCTTAACCAAACACTGCACAACAGCTAACCCAAATTGCATGACTTTTCAAGCTGTGCGTAGGCATTCCTTTTACCGAGGGTTTCATTCACAGGATCATTCTGGCATTGCCACAGATGCGTCAGTGGAAATGCTTACTCCCATATGCTGGCTTGTTTTTGTACAAAATTATTATTCACTCCCCACCCCCCCTGGCTTGTGAAAGTGTGGCGGGTCATTGTCATCATTGATTTGACTGCCCTGGATCGCTACCAGAGTGCCTACCAGGAGATTTGTGGCTCTACAAACGGTGTGACCAATTTTTGAGGCCCTGGATACACCCTTTTGATCTCTGCCGCATCTAACTACGCTAGATGGACCGAGACTTGCAGCTTGGTGCTGCCGCAGGAGTGTGCTGAAGGAATCGTGTTGTGTCTATAGACAAGTTCGTCAATAAATCGCAATACGGGGTGTCCACATTAAATGTATTCCGAGTTAAAAATTACTCTAATAATTGATTAACGCTAATGGGTCATTAGGGAGACAATCCCATAAAAAAGTGCACAAATTTTTTCCAACTTTACTGTCCCATAATTCAATATTCCCTAATCTGATCTGAACCAAACTTTGAATGTCTTTATTTTAGGCCTAAACTATCATCGCTCAACATATGGACTGTAAAATTCGGCCTCCTTCTGGTAGTTTGAAAATAGGTAGACACTAAAATGTTACCACAAAATGTCTCCCAAATGACCTATTTGCAAATGTAGCAAAACTACCTTATATATGGAAAAGTCAAACATATCTCTAGAACTTGAAGAGCAGAATGCCCCCTTTGCAATGGTATACAGCTTGTGATGTTATTGACACAGATGGGTGAACAAACTAGACCGGTGTTAAGGGTACTGAAATCGGCACTGTGACAAGTTTGCATATGTGGTTAACAAGTGTGCGAAAATACCTTTGCTTTAAGAACGCATTCTTGAAAACAAGGAATGTATAAACATGTAAATCAATCTTATCTGCTTTGTTTTCGCTACTTACCTCATCAGTTTAATGTGGTAAGTCTTCCACATGGCAACCATTCCTGTAAATGCACATCTGACATCTTCGTAACATGTCCCTTTCTGCCCGTCTGAATGCGTACAGAATTACAATTTACTAGTGATTCAATTAGTCTATTTCTATGCTTGAGGCATTAAAGAATAATTGAATTTAAATTGGAGAGGTTAAGCCGATTGTGCGTGTGTTAAAAAGCAATTTATAATGCTACATTGGTCAAGCTACTATCTGCGCATGATATAAAAAGTTTAATTACAAAATCAACAACAAACACTTTGCGTCATTTTCGTCTGCATGTCATGTAACCGCGATTATCAGATGTAAGTTATATGTCTTTGTCCTTAACCTTGCGTTTGTTCCCCAGATTTGTGTGGCTGCTTGTTGTGACAGGTATGACTGCCTTGCTGATCTTTGACATAATCCGTGCCATCATGCTGATGTTCGAGTACCCAGAGATGAGTTCCATCTCTGTCCAGTACCCACCCAACATCACCTTCCCAGCTCTCACCCTCTGCAACATCAACATGCTTCGCAAAGACGCCCTGGACGCTTCCGAAGTGCAGCTGCTATCGGACATCTTCGCCAACCCGGCTACCCCGCCCGATACGGACGCGCTCGTCGACTCGAAGTTGTTCAACTCGTCCAGCAACGAAGAGCTGATGGGCAGGATGATCGACGCCTCTTACCGGATCGAGGATATGCTGGTCAAATGTCGGTGGGTATCCGAGACTTGTTCGTACCGGAACTTCACCCGGAGCATCACGGACCACGGGGTGTGCTACACATTCAACGATCCTCTGTCTGACCACGAGGCGCTAATTGTCAGACATCCGGGCAGCAGGCATGGGTTGTTCATGCGCTTGAATGTCCAGCAATATCTGTATACATACGGGGAAAGTACCGCGGCTGGATTGAAGGTACGGAACTTTTTCAATGGGAGCTTGAAAACCTAACCTACATTGATTAGTACTTTAAGAAAACTGATTTGGGTAAAACGTTACGCGGGTAATACTCACCCCCTCCCTCCCATCAAGCATTTTCAACATCGGTCACGCCCCACCTATTGAGATGTCCAGCAATACATCTGGTGTAATCCATATCCGGTTAAATAAGTAGAGATTCTCCATCTACAGTGTCATTCCTTGCTCTAAACCTTTCATGATTGTTCAGTTGACACAGTATTTATATGATACATGTAGATAATAAAGATAAGTAGCCTGTTTTCAGTGCCTTTCTCTCGGGTGCATGGTTTCTGAAGCACGACAAAATGTCAATAGTGCTGCAATCAGAAAAAAAAACTTGGAGCTCATAAAGAAAACGTAGTTTCTGTTTTCACTGGGGTTATTAAGACACATGCTACTGTATTCAGATTAGAGTTCTGAAGCGAAACCTCATTTTATATTTGCAGCCAGTTGATTTATTTTGCCAATACATACGGTGCATTCGTTTGTCCTACTCTGAATCGAAAATGATACTTTTTTATTCAGTCTCGTTTACACGTTTGACACAATCATTCTTGCCTTCTGACGGGGGAGTTGGAACCCTGGGGAAGGGAATATTTATTGCTATGTGTTCCAAGCAAATTTATGCGCAGGGATCCCATGGGGATTGGGGAATATAGCCCCCCCCAACACACAAATGTATAAATACCTTCTATCATGGACCTCATATTGTTCCTCATTTTGTTATGCACACGATTTTCAACTGCGGATCTTTCCTCAACCGCGGACCCTACTGTCCTCTATTGTTCACGGTCCTCAACTGAATGTAAAACAAAACTCTCACACAAACATTTTTTTAGGTGGGGTCGAGGGATTACCTATACAACCCCCCCCCCTCTTTTTCAAGTCACTGAAGTCTCCTCACACACAAACCTGTGAATCGGCCTGATATGCGCAGTTCATTTCCTGATTATTACCTGTACAGAAACAAACGTTAAAAGGGCCCATACTGTTGCACAGCGAATGGTATGAATCGAAATGGGTCACTGCGCACACGTTGTGCGCACGCATCACATTAAGGACGTGGTTTATAATGTCTCCCTACGAAAATGATGAAGTTAAGATTTCTCTCCCCAGGAGCCACACTACTTCCAACGACTTGCACATGAACGGGTAGTGCTTGAGTTGCCCGAATAAATACATGCCCGGGCATAATCGACGACAAAAATTAAGGGAAAAACACGTTAATTCTTCTGACGGTTTCATCTGTGAAAAATGGACATATTTTTCAAGTGGCATTTTGAAGGTTTTGCGTGACAAGAAACTAGCTATCATTCTTGAAAAGAAAAGAAAAAAAAATAAATAAAAACACTTAGGGGGATGGGGTTAAGGGGGTGAGTGTGAGCTCTTTTGATCGCAGAACGATGAATTGCGTCATAATTTCGAATGGCTGCCGCCGAGCATTGCGTGCGGGGTGGTCTGGCGGCAGTCCCTGCGTGCGCGGCCGCCCTCAACATAGTGGTCTGTGCGCGGTAGATTAGCATGTGCCGCGGGCTGATCGGGGGCGGATCCAGACTACCTTCTGTGATTTCCTCCGTGGTTATCACTTTTTCACGGTTAGCACTGAGCGTTCCCCCCCCCAAATAAATAGCATGTGTTACTCTGTGAGAACCTTTGACCGTTTTCTCTCAATTTCAGTTCGAAAGGGTACATTCAACAGAAACGTATATGGTTTGAGAGATCTTTTGGCAACTAGGAAGCTAGACATGTTCGTGACACATTTTTTTGAATTTCAGACTTCATGACATAATCTGATGTCCTGGATCCAAGCCTTATATTTTACCTTCATAATTTTTAATTTCTTATATTTCGAAAGGTGAAAAGTTATGGGTATTTTAATTATGTTGAAAGCAATATGCATTTCCATTGTTTTATTAGTTTTATATTTATTTATCATTGTTATTTATTTAGTCATTTTATTTAATTTGTTTTTTTTTGGGGGGGGGGACGACCTCACACATTTACCTGTAAGTTGAGTCATGGGTGAGTGGAAAAATTCCTGCTCTCAAAATGTTCCAAATAGTCTCACCGTTTGTTTATAGTTGTGATTGACAGAGGCAATGGTTCAGTTGAAACGTTTACCCCTATTCTTCTCTACAACCATATTTATAAATTCCGTAACTTACGTAATGAATTAAAAACACTTGAAGCACAAGCACAAGTATTAGATGTAGACCCAACCAAAGTAATGCACATCATGCACTGAGGAAGTGTGAAAAATGCTTAATATTCTGCGTCAACATTTTTAAACTTCGTTTTGATTTGACAATGACTTAATGTACAGATCACTTTTGAGACGAAGGTAATCACACTTGGTCGCAAAAAAATGATCAAAAATAATAAAATGTAACGCCGGGCAATCAAGAGATACATGTGTCAATTCGGAATCATTTACAAGTTTTCTGCATTGTAAACATATTTGTTGAAATTTTGAAAATAACACCATTTGAATACAGCACTGTACTTTAAATATGTCAGTGGGAAATCCCCAGTGAAAGCTCACGAAATGCGTAAGAATGCACCAGAGAGCCTCTAATATTCGGATTTTTTCCGGGCCCCGAACACCACGTCGCGGCTTCGTAATTTGTCAAAGGACAAAGACAGATATCTACTACTCTTTTGAAAAATAAACCCCTGTGACTATGCACATCTTTAGACTGCAGCACTGTACTCCACACTCACGATCACGATCGTGTGTCACGATCTCGCCTGGGATAGAGGCTGCAATGAAGTTTCAGAACCCCCCCCCACAAGAGGCCAAAAATCTCTGCCCACATGTCTTGTACAATGAACTCTTGGAAGAAATTCCAATCGAAATGCTACATTGACCAAACACGTTTTCCCCCAGGTGCTGCTACATGCTCAAGGCGAGTATCCTATGATCAAGGATTTTGCTTTCTCCCTTTCGCCGGGCTTCGAGACCTCGATAGTCGTGCGGCAGAAAGTCGTAAGTGGCATTGCTAACTATCGTGGGTATATCTTCCTGGACAGGCACTCTTTAAACTGAACACCACAGTCGGTAAACTGTTTTCAAGTGACAAAATTATATTCACGAAACCCAGACCTCTAGTTTGATTGAAGAAGATATCCTTGTAAGTCGTCTTTTTTTCTCCTGAATTGAACTGGTGTTTCGATGTGAGGTTATGATCTTTTCAATGAAAACAAAAAAGCGGGAACTAAATACCAGTATAAAAGGCGTATTTGGGGAAGTTAGTATGATTCTTAATCAGTTGTTTAATTGTGTCATTTCGTTAAGGTAACCAAAACAGGTCATGTAAGGAAAATGTTCTGTTCCTTCTCTAAAGATGATAAATCAAAAGGCGCCATACAAGTCAAACTGCACAGACGGCAACTGGGGGAGACACCGGTTCAAATATTCAGCGGCTTCCTGCAAGTACGCCTGCAAGATACTATATGTCACTCGGAAGTGTGGATGTCGAGACTACAGGTGGAGCATACGTAAGAATGCCGTCAAAACAAAACAAGATGGTGATGCTGATGATAAATATTAATACAAGACCGGTGATAATAGGACGAGAAGGGTGATGGTGATGATGGGGTTGTGGATGGGGATGATGGTGGTGGTGGTGATAGGAATGACGTCGACGACGACGACTATAATGAGAAGGGGGAGGAGAAGGGGTAAAGGAGGGGGTGGCGGATAGTGCTTCCCTGGAAAGAATGGAACATAAAAGTTCTTGCCCCCCTCCTCGAAATTCCTGTTAATCTACAGAAAAAAAAATCTGCTGACGTCCACCGGTTCTTTCTTTTTCTACAGGTGATATACCTATTTGCTCCTTGGAAAAGCAAGTGCATTGCATCTACCGCTATGAAGGTGAGATATTTTGGTTATAAAATGTGCTGAGCCTATGCCTCGTTTTTACAGTGCCTGTGTTCACTAATGATAAGAAAGAAGCACCCCCATTAAAAAAAGATTATCATGTCCTGCTATTTTAACTGTTTCATGTTAATCGATTTCGACCTTCCTACTTTTTGGTTTGTTGTGTATTTATGTTTAAGTTGGATTTAATTATATTTACAGAAGCGGACAAGACACACACTTTTAATCACAAGTTGTCCCCGAAAAGATTACATTTTTACAAGTTATTTCATTGCTAAATGGAAATTAATTTTTGCCATTTTTCCCCATTTCCCGCATACAGTCTACCTATACAGGGTTTTAAATACCTACCAAAGCATATGCCAGTATCTATTTGTTGAATGAAGGGCAGATTAGCATAATATCAAATACGACAGCGCCTCTTAATCCGAACACTCTACCGTATGGGGGCGCTATTGAACATTTCTGGTTGTATGGATGATAATGAGGCTGCATCTGAATCTGTTGCCTAGAGCTAGGCCTAGGTCTTCCCTCCATTGGAAATGTGCGGAGACGCGTGGACAATAGGACTAGCCCTAGCTCTGGAAGCCCGTTCCAGACACAGCCTAAGTCTTTTCTTTTTTGTTTTCTCTACTCAAAAAAGTTACGGACCACTTTTTTTCTTAACTTGTAATTTTTCTTCCAAGCAATGAGTGGGGTCTAGTTCTTTCTTTCTTCCTTTTTTTGTTTGTCTAGACGGTGTTCCCACTGGAACAAAACTGAAATAAAAAATGCACATTATCAGCAGTACAAAATCTCATAAAAAACGTAATGGTCTTTAATTATACTTATTTATTTAGTTTTTTAGTAAATATATATTCTCGGGAAGTTACAAATATTCATAGACAACTGGAACTTGTATGTTTTGGTTGCTGACAACTGCAGTAGAGAAATTTGTGTATTGTACACGGGTGAGCATTATACCAGCTTTTAGTGGCAGAGAAGAGAATTTGTTCCGCGTAAAGTAAGCGAAGAATCAAGTCGTCATCGTCATGTGTGACTTCGCATATTTCACCCGCTTAACTGCGCAGGCGGTATAGTTTGCATACCATATACACTGCGCTTTGATTGGTCACTTACAGGAAATTAAGTTTAAAGAATGAATTCATTGACACAAATTTGATTTTTCTTTTCTGAAATGGTTTTTTATTAACCAATAAACAGCAGAACGGCGTTTGGACTTCTGGTTATTTTGAACAGTTCAGCAGCATTACAGGATTTTTTTTCGTTTCCTCTTGGGCCCCATAAAGACGAGTTTGTTTTATCGCGAGAGAACCAGTGTCACTGTCCAATCGCCTGCAAAGCCATCACTTACGGCAGAGAGACGTCGCAAGCGTACTGGCCAGCTTCCTTTCTCAGTAAGGAGTTACAGGCAGAAATGAATGTAACCGAAGACTTCATAAGGTCAGTCTGTAGTGTGTTGGTGTTCGATCGTAATGGCAGATGACGAATATTTGTTAAAATAACTTGTCCTAGTCAGTGATCTGACTTTCGTGTCGTCCCTTACAGTTGGGGGTAATTTGTATGTTCTATGAATATTTACGGTTTAAATGAATCTGCTTAATCAAACCAAAAATTATGCATTAAAAAGTAAGCTTTATGTGTTTTGTTAAAGGGAAAATTATCTCGATGTGTATATCTACTATGACGAAATCATGTACACAAGAATCGAGCAAATAGGGGCATACACTGTGGATAATCTTCAGAGTAAGTGCGACTTTTCAAATTGTTATAGTCTAGACTGTTTTTGAGGGTTCTTTTGGGTGGGTAATTTATGAGCGTTTTCGAAACGAGTGGATTTGGCTTAGGCTTTAGTTTCGCTGGTTCCAAGCAGAGCTTGAACGTATGGTTTTAAACGCTGCTTCAAAATGGCTGGAACCAGCGAGACCAAAGCCTAAGCCGAATCCACTCGTTTCGAAAACGCCCTATAAGCATGTTTTCAGAGTGACTTGAATGGAGTTTACTTCCGCGCAAGAAATCACTGGGCACAATTAAAAATACACTTTAGGCAAAATCTGATAAAAAGATGTACCGTTATTGAAGGGGTTTTTAATAAAATATGAACAAAAACTACATTTGAAAGTTTAGTAAAATGATTTTTTTTCATGAAAATGTATATTGTCACTTAACTGTTTTCCTTACAGGCCTGACGTTCTCATCAATTTCCCTTTTTTGTTTCCCACAGGTGACATCGGAGGCTACCTTGGTCTGCTGTGTGGCATGAGCCTCATGACAGTGGTGGAGTTGCTGGATTTTATCCTGGTGGCCCTCTGCAGTAGGCTGAAACGTTAAAAATCACCATTACGTCGTGTGCGGCATTGTATTTTATTTGGTCTACTCGACATCCCCAAGGTTCTTTAACACACACAGTTCCTGAAGCTTGAGTTTATTAGTCCAAACAGGTCCGTTTTGACCGGAAACATTCATAGTCCAAAGCTCCATGAATGGAAATTTGACAAGAAACTGAAAAATCAGAAAGTGGGCTTTGATTTGACGTGCGTCTCAAACGCCTGAGAAACTGGTAAGTATTTTTTCTGATTTGTTTGAATTTCGGGTATCTATCACTGTTGGCTGGGGCAGTTTATTTTACTGGCCTGAAACCTATAGGGGTCTAGACCAGTAAATCAGTTGCCAGGAAAAATACAAGTTACTCAGGTGTTCAAGACAGAAAAAGCCCTTTGTAGCTTGTTATAGTTGAGCTCTGAAGACAAATGACACTGCATTTGATTTGGATCCTTCCATATTTATTTGAACAGATAAAATCAGAGAAAACGTCTTTTTTCCTTAGAGGTGCTCTTTAATTAAAATCAGGAACATGTTGTGGTTGACAAGTTCCCCATATTGTACCCAGGGTCGTAATGTAAATAGCACATGAACAAATCATAAATAGAAGATCTTCAAACAAGGTGAAACAGTCTCCCATTAAGTAGAATTTTTTTTCTCTCCTAATTCTGACAAAACAGTGAAATTTAAGGGTAAAATTGCTATTTGAACATTCCAAATCCATTCCACAATCATATGTATGAAGATAGTATGAAGATATGAATGATGTTAGTTATGGATGAGTTTTGACATATTTCTATGATATATCTTGTAGCATTGTATTCAGGCTTGTAAGTAATAAAACGCTTTAATTCTGACTTGCTGGCTTACTAACCAGTCTGTGGGAACAAGTCGACGTCTGTAAGATACGTCTGTAAGGGCGCGTCTATTTTCCACAAGTCTGAGGCAACAGCAGGACAAAGACTCGACGCTGCAGTGGCACGGCGCGACGGCTCGCCGGCATGACGCAAACTTTCGTTGCGACGGCACGACGCAACAGCACAACGTGCAAACAAGCGGCATGACGCAAAGCTCGATCGGACACGAAAGTGCCACACGACGGCAGGATAATACGATGCAACTGTGCGACAAGACGTCATCATACAGATACTGTATAAAAGTAACATAACATCGGGACAAGCGACGATTTTGTGTCACTGTAATAAAATAACAAATAGGGTGGCATTGAGAACAACTGCCAGTCCAACGATACTTAAGTCAAGATATGATGTGACATTTTTATAGGCGTAGTAGTAACTTTACACTGCAGGGCCTTGACCTTCAGGGTCAAGTCTTGGACGCAAGGATTGTGGGTCAAAGTCTTGGACTTGAGAATCAAAACCTCTGCCTCAACACTGGCTTGTACTCAGACTAGACTGTCATGAAATGGCATGAACGATGACGTGATCATGTGATTTATAAAATTTAAATATTCAGTGACAAACTATCTTGCATCAGGTTGCATTTTGACAATCTGAATTTGCAATTTCTTATTTAAAGGATAGCTACAACAAGTTCTTTTAATGTAAACCGTCAAAGAGCACCTTTCTGTCTAATTTAACCTTACTGTCAACTTTGTTTCAGGATTTTCAAAGTAAAGTATAAGTAAAGAACACGAAAGAAACAGCCCCACCACCCTAAAACGATTAAAAATGGCGTGTTATCAACACAATTTTATGAAACAGTTTATGCGTGTAGGTAGTCTGGTGTCCAGACGTGGTCCAGGGACTTGCCCATATTAATGCGCGCATTCAAAACTACTGAAGGAGAAGCTGTCAGGGAGAACATTTCATGTTGACGACCATTGTTTCTTTGTATGTGTATTTTGCTACGTGATGCACCATCGTAGCTCTTTTGTCAAGAAGCATACGCAGAAACATTCTGCACAGTAGAGTTAATGGTTTTGTTATCTTTTTTGTTATCGAAAAGCAACTTGTATGAAATGGCCAAATGGTTAAGGTCACGGTTTCCACATCGTTGGTCGTGGGTTCGAATCCCAGTGGTGGTTTTTATTTTCCAAACGCTTGCTGTCAGTCAGTCGCTATAAGAGACTCTAATTCACCCCGTCAAATACCAGCAGTACCTTAGCCTACCGGATAAGCTCTGCGGCTGGCACTGTCCGCGAAGTCCAGGTGAGCACCTTAGTACAGGTTCGAGACGTATGGCCGACTCGGCGGCCAGGGCTTAGGGGCTTGTCTCGTTTCCTCCCTTGCATGGTCGCTCGAACCCTTTTGGGGGTTAAATGGATGGGCAGGGAGGAAGTGCGGTGGGCCGGGACCCCGAGACCCAGAAGAGTCCTATATGGAAGCCGGTAACTGCGATTCGTAGCGAATTTCAGGAGTCCGTGCGCCTGAATGCTTGGTCAACACCGCATAACTTTTGGATATTTTTTTTCCCTCACCAGATATTTTTCACTTCCCTGGGCGCAAACCCACAAGGCAACTTTGTAGGTTTGAATACAGTGAGCAAAAGGGTTGATGCTGATTTACTTCATTTATAATCTGAATTTTCTACATTTTGGAAAATAAAAGGGATCTCAACCGTGTTCGGGTTTCATTTCTTCTAAGTGGTCTCAAAAATAATTGTTTATGGTTCAGAAGTAACAGATCCAGGGATGGCACAGTCGTTCGCAATAAAGTAATAACGTACATATAACGGACAGCTTTGCTTTTGATCGTAATGGCAATCACCCAAGTTGAGAAACCGCTCAGAAGTATCTTCCTAGTTCAGGTGGGAAGTTTTTAATGAGGAACCGTCTAATTTATTCCAAAAATGTACAATTATAGATCAAATTCCTTTTTTCTAAGTTAGCGCCATTATTATTATTATTAAATTCAATTTATATAGTGCTCATTTCATTAAAAAATGTTCAGTAGTGGTTAACATTATTAAAAAATACCTGTTAGAACATCTAATTACGAAGACCCAAAATAATTAAAGTCAACACAATTTAACATTGATTTAAAAGTTTAAACCAAACATGGTGGGACTTCCACGCGCGGCCAGCACCAACTCTCCCTCCAACGACCCATCGTGTGTCCAAGACTCATCCTTGTGCCCGAAAACTTGAAGCACTCTCCAAGAGAACACCCAGATTCTCCAACACAGGTCCAACAAAATCAAAGAAGACAAAATTACAATCAAAATTAACAACCACCCAGAGCACAGAAATTAATAACACGCTTTCTTAAAAAGATATGCTTTTAACGCTGATTTAAAAGAAATGACACTGGTAGCACTTCGAATATTACATGGAAGCTTATTCCAGAGATAAGGCGCACAATACTCAAATGCTCGATCTCCGAGGGTAGCCTTAGCCCGACCTGATGGATAATTGAGGAGGACACCATCACTGGAACTACGAAGATGGTAACGGTTCCGAGGCCTTACGGAGACAAGCTGAGTTAAGTATTGAGGAGCTAAATCATGTAAGACTTTGTGTGTCATCAACAAACTTTTAAATTCAATTCTATATAAAACCGGAAGCCAATGTAAATCAATAAGAAGAGGAGTAATTCGACAAAATGTGGGTGTCTTGTAGACGAGTTGTTTACAAACGCTCTGTACCCTCTGGAGCTGACTAATATGAGCACTGAGTAAGCCATAAAACAACATGTTACAGTAATCCAATCTACTTGACAGAAATGCATGAATCAGTGTCTCAGTACATTCCTCGGAGAGATATTTCCGAATGTGCCTAATATTATGCAGATAATAGAATGCGCTACCACAAACTTTAGTAATATGAGTTTTCATAGACATATTAGCATCAAACCAGGTACCTAAGCTACGAGCTGTAGTCAAGAGTGAAATGACAGATTCCCCAACACGAATACTTGTGGGAGGGGTGCTATCTGGTGGGGGTGCGCATGAGCAGGCACACCAGGACAGTCTGCGCTCGGATCTCTGCTGGTGTTATTGCTATTTAGATTTCAGCAGTAGACAGGCCAACAGCGGAGGTGACGGCAAACATGATGAATTTAAAGAAAAAGAACCACAACTTAAGTTAATTGTTCCTTCTAGGTGAATGGCAGGAATTATACATGTATAATCTGAATGTATTGAAATGGCACAGTTTGACCCTAAAATGATGAAATTGGAAATGTCTGGAAAAACAGTTTATCTACTCATCCTTCCAAATTGATTAATTGCCAAGAAAATTAAATTCACACTGTGGACTTCCTCCTGATGGAAATAACAAAGAGTTCACCCTATTGTCATTATCCAATTCTAAAATTACTTGTACATTGGAATAAGGACTATAAATCAATATCCCTCATGTACTGGGAAGATTACTTTCTGATTACTGTGTACCTTAGAGATAGAATCTAATATAATTGAAGTCCATTCATTCCAAACAATTTCAAAATTAAAGCAATAATCATCTCCTATAAGCAAGGGATTTACATGTCACTTAATCCTCAAGTACATGTGCCCGTCTCATTAATTTACATGTCACAATTTGCCCAACATGTGCCTGTACATGTACATGCAAGTAATGTACACTTCTGCGAAACCAGTAACTTCCTTCAATTAAACGATCTAAATTACATAACCCCACATAATTTCTCCACCATAGATCCTACTCATCGTTTTGGTTTCCGTACCATGGACGTCGATACAGATATATTTATGTATGTATGTATATGCAAACCACACTTGTCTGAGCACACTGCTATAAGGCCGCCATTGTTTTACCGCCCGAGGATAACAAAACCATTTGCCCAATTTACCCATAAAATAATGTATTTATACCCTTCCTACAATGTCTAACAATATCTCCCTCCCCTGGAAACCCATTCGATGATTTACAAGAAATTTACAAGCCCAAGAAGAGTGAAATTTACCAATTTAATTAAATTTAAACAGTAGAAAGGCCGACAGCAGAGGTGACGGCAAACATGAGGAATGCCCCTGCCACCGCATGATGGGGCTGTTGCTACACACCAGCATACTCACAAATACATGTACGATATGCATGACATCCCTCACACTCCATCCAAAGTTACCTTGGATATTTGTTGACGAGTGCCAATAATGATAAAGTCCGTTTTATTGTCATTCAAAAATAATCCATTATTAAACATCCATTGTTTGACATCGTGTATGCAAGCCTCCATACCTGACAGGGCAAATTCCTGACTACCAGTTTCATCTGGACAAAATGATAAATACAACTGAGTATCGTCAGCATAGCAATGGATTCTTGGGTGATGAGCATTGACGATGTCAAACAACTGACTAGTGTACAAGATAAACAATAAAGGACCTAAACATGACCCTTGAGGAACACCCCATTCAAGATTACGTTTACTAGATGGTTTACCATTGACCAAAAGCCTATGAGATCTACCACTCAAATATGAGTTCAACAAGATGAGGGCAGTGCCAATAATTCCAAAACGTGACTGGAGTAAACTCAAAAGAACATCACGATCTAATGTGTCGAAAGCTGCACTCAAATCTAATAACACCAGAAGGGTAACGTGTTTTCTGTTCACGGCCATCAACAAATCATTTTGATGTAGTAACTTGAGCAAATTTCATTCCCATGTTCAAGCCTGATGGAAGGGGAAGCCACCACTGACTTGCCTGAAAACTTTCGGCCAATTCAAATAGTTTGACTAGTGGGTGTAATGTGGTATTACAAGACTGGAGAGTGATGGTCTGCTTGGCCAAATTTTGAAAGTCAAATTTCTTTTTGGGTCCAGCATAGAGTCCGAGTTTCAAAACATGATTACTGTACTGCGTCCCCTCCCCCTTCAAGAGCAAATCCTGTGTGCGAGTTTCGAACTTATAGTTAGCCAAACCTAACCCTAATCAACAGAAATTAACTCTGTAGTTTGCAGTCGCTAGTCACAAGTGATTATTTCTGGCAATTGAAGAAGATGGAAATTCACAGACGTTAGCCTAATGGCAAAACTACACAATTATGCACTATCAGCCCCACCCGAGGTCATACGCCAATAACCAGGATGGGAGACAACCTTTTCCAATTTTTCACGTTTTCGGGGGGGGGTACTAAAGGATGCAGCCCAGTATAAATAGGCCAAAAACTGCTCAAACGGGCAAAATCAGAATTATTTGGTATTCACTCAAATTTTCTACAAAATAGGGCATTTCGTGGCCCATGAACTTAAAGATTTGTAGAAAAGACAGGTGTAGGCGAGCAAAAAGAATACCAGCTTGCGTCAGAGTGAGATTGGGAAGAAATGGGTGCCTGAAAACGGTCTATTCTTCAAGCAGTGTTGCCATCGATGTTTCAAAATGGCCACGGGCTCCGAGACTGGGTTTTTAGGGTTGACCTTCTGCGGAAATATATATCTTCAGAAGTCATCGGTTAAGGAATGGAAATTTGACAAGAAATAAAAAATCAGAAAGTGGGCTTTGATTTGACGTGCGTCTCAAACGCCAGAGAAACCGGTAAGTATTTTTCATGATTTCTTTGAATTTCGGGTATTTATCACTGTTGGCTGGGGCAGTTTATTTTACTGGCCTGCAACCTATAGGGATCTAGACAAGTAAACCAGTTGCCAGGAAAAATACAAGTTACTCAGGTGTTCAAGACAGAAAAAACCCTTTTTAGCCTGTTATAGTTGAGCTCTGAAGACAAATGACACTGCGTTGGATTTGGTTGCTTCCATATTTATTTGAACAGATAAAATCAGAGAAACCCTGTTTTTTTCCTTAGAGATGCTCTTTAAAATAAGGAACATGTTGTGGTTGACAAGTTCCCCATATTGTCCCCAGGGTCGTAATATAAACAGCACATGAACAGATCATAAATAGAACATCTTCAAACAAGGTGAAACAGTCTCCCATTAAGTAGAAAGTTTTTCTCCTAATTGTTACAAAACAGTGAAATTTAGGGGTACAATTGCTATTTGAACATTCCGAAATCCATTCCACAATCATATGTATGAAGATAGTATGAAAATATGAATGATGTTAGCTATGGATGAGTTTTAACATATTTCTATGATATACCTTGTATATGTATTCAGGCTTGTAAGTAATAAAACGCTTTAATAGTGACTTGCTGGCTTATTAAACAGTCTGTGGGAACAAGTCGACGTCTGTAAGATACGTCTGTAAGGGCGCGTCTATTTCCAACAAGTCTGAGGCAACAGCAGGACAAAGACTCGACGCTGCAGTGGCACGGCGCGACGGCTCGCCGGCATGACGCAAACTTTCGTTGCGACGGCACGACGTAACAGCACAACGTGCAAACAAGCGGCATGACGCAAAGCTCGATCGGACTCAAGAGTGCCACACGATGGCAGGATAATACGATGCAACTGAACGAAAAGACGTCATTATACAGATACTGTATAAAAGTAACATAACATCGGGAAAGCGACGATTTTGTGTCACTGTAATAAAATAACAAATAGAGTGGCATTGAGAACAACTGCCAGTCCAACGATACGTAAGTCAAGATATGATATGGCATGTTTTATAGGCGTAGTAGTAACTTTACACTGCAGGGCCTTGACCTTCAGGGTCAAGTCTTGGACGCAAAGATTGTGGGTCAAAGTCTTGGACTTGAGAATCAAAACCTTTGCCCCAACACTGGCTTTCACTCAGACTAGTCTGTCATGAAATGGCATGAACGATGACGGGATCATGTGATTTGTAAAATTTGAATATTCAGTGACAAACTATCTTGCATCAGGTTGCATTTTGACAATCTGAATTTGCAATTTCTTATTTAAAGGATAGCTACAACAAGTTCTTTTAATGTAAACCGTCAAAGAGCACCTTTCTGTCTAATTTAACCTTACTGTCAACTTTGTTTCAGGATTTTCAAAGTCAAGTATAAGTAAAGAACATAAAAGAAATAGCCCCCCACCCTAAAACGATTAAAAATGGCGTGTTATCAACACAATTTTATGAAACAGTTTATGCGTGTAGGTAGTCTGGTGTCCAGACGTGGTCCAGGGACTTGCCCATATTAATGCGCGCATTCAAAACTACTGAAGGAGAAGCTTTCAGGGAGAACATTTAATGTTGACGACCATTGTTTCTTTGTATGTGTATTTTGCTACGTGATGCACCATCGTAGCCCTTTTGTCAAGAAGCATACACAGAAACATTCTGCACAGTGGAGTTAATGGTTTTGTTATCTCCTTAATACGAAGAGCGAAAAGCAACTTCTATGAAATGGCCAAATGGTTAAGGTCACGGTTTCCACATCGTTGGTCGTGGGTTCGAATCCCAGTGGTGGTTTTTATTTTCCAAACGCTTGCTGTCAGTCAGTCGCTATAAGAGACTCTAATTCACCCCGTCAAATACCAGCAGTACCTTAGCCTACCGGATAAGCTCTGCGGCTGGCACTGTCCGCGAAGTCCAGGTGAGCACCTTAGTACAGGTTCGAGACGTATGGCCGACTCGGCGGCCAGGGCTTAGGGGCTTGTCTCGTTTCCTCCCTTGCATGGTCGCTCGAACCCTTTTGGGGGTTAAATGGATGGGCAGGGAGGAAGTGCGGTGGGCCGGGACCCCGAGACCCAGAAGAGTCCTATATGGAAGCCGGTAACTGCGATTCGTAGCGAATTTCAGGAGTCCGTTCGCCTGAATGCTTGGTCAACACCGCATAACTTTTGGATATTTTTTTTTCCTCACCAGATATTTTTCTCTTCCCTGGGCGCAAAACCCACAAGGCAACTTTCTAGGTTTGAATACAGTGAGCAAAAGGGTTGATGCTGATTTACTTCATTTATAATCTGAATTTTCTACATTTTGGACAATAAAAGGGATCTCAACCGTGTTCGGGTTTCATTTCTTCTAAGTGGTCTCAAAAATAATTGTTTATGGTTCAGAAGTAACAGATCCAGGGATGGCACAGTCGTTCGCAATAAAGTAATAACGTACATATAACGGACAGCTTTGCTTTTGATCGTAATGGCAATCACCCAAGTTGAGAAACCGCTCAGAAGTATCTTCCTAGTTCAGGTGGGAAGGTTTTAATGAGGAACCGTCTATTTTATTCCAAAAATGTACAATTATAGATCAAATTCCTTTTGTTCTAAGTTAGCGCCATTATTATTATTATTAAATTCAATTTATATAGTGCTCATTTCATTAAAAAATGTTCAGTAGTGGTTAACATTATTAAAAAATACCTGTTAGAACAATTAATTACGAAATAATTAAAGTCAACACAATTTAACATTGATTTAAAAGTTTAAACCAAACATGGTGGGACTTCCACGCGCGGCCAGCACCAACTCTCCCTCCAACGACCCATCGTGTGTCCAAGACTCATCCTTGTGCCCGAAAACTGGAAGCACTCTCCAAGAGAACACCCAGATTCTCCAGCACATGTCCAACAAAATCAAAGAAGACAAAATTACAATCAAAATTAACAAACACCCAGAGCACAGAAATTAATAACACGCGTTCTTAAAAAGATATGCTTTTAACGCTGATTTAAAAGAAATGACACTGGTAGCACTTCGAATATTACATGGAAGCTTATTCCAGAGATAAGGCGCACAATACTCAAATGCTCGATCTCCGAGGGTAGCCTTAGCCCGACCTGATGGATAATTGAGGAGGACACCATCATTGGAACTACGAAGATGGTAACGGTTCCGAGGCCTTACGGAGACAAGCCGAGTTAAGTATTGAGGAGCTAAATCATGTAAGACTTTGTATGTCATCAACAAACTTTTAAATTCAATTCTATATAAAACCGGAAGCCAATGTAAATCAATAAGAAGAGGAGTAATTCGACAAAATGTCGGTGTCTTGTAGACGAGTCGTGCACATGCATTCTGTACCCTCTCGAGCTGATTAATACGAGTACTGAGTAAGCCATAAAACAAACTATTACAGTAATCCAATTTTTCTACTTGAGATAAATGCATGAATCAGTGTCTCAGTACATTCCTCGGAGAGATATTTCCGAATGTGCCTAATATTATGCAGATAATAGAATGCACTACCACAAACCTTAGTAATATGAGTTTTCATAGACATATTAACATCAAACCAGGTACCTAAGCTACGAGCTGTAGTCAAGAGTGAAATGACAGATTCCCCAACACGAATACTTGTGGGAGGGGTGCTATCTGGTGGGGGTGCGCATGAGCAGGCACACCAGGACAGCCTGCGCTCGGATCTCTGCTGGTGTTATTGCTATTTAAATTTCAGCAGTAGACAGGCCAACAGCGGAGGTGACGGCAAACGTGATGAATTTAAAGAAAAAGAACCACAACTTAAGTTAATTGTTCCTTTTAGGTGAATGGCAGGAATTATATATATTTATATATTATAAATGTCTGGAAAAACAGTATATCTACTCATCCTTCCAAATTGATTAATTGCCAAGAAAATTAAATTCACACTCTGGACTTCCTCCTGATGGAAATAACAAAGAGTTCACTCTATTGTCATTATCCAATCCTAAAATTACATGTACATTGGAATAAAGACTATAAATCAATATCCCTCAAGTACTGGGAAGATTACTCTCTAATTACTCTGTAACTTAGAGATAGAATCTAATATAATTGAAGTCCATTCATTCCAAACAATTTCAAAATTAAAGCAATAATCATCTCCAATAAGCACGGGATTTACATGTCACTTAATCCTCAAGTACATGTGCCCGTCTCATTAATTTACATGTCACAATTTGCCCAACATGTGCCTGTACATGTACAAGCAAGTAATGTACACTTATGCGAAACCAATAACTTCCTTCAATTAAATGATCTAAACTACATAACCCCACATATTTACTCAACCATAGATCCTACTCATAGTTTTGGTCTCGGTACCATAGACCTCGATACAGATATATTTATATATACATGAATATGCAAACCAGACGTGTCAGACCACACTGCTACAAGGCTGCTATTATTTTACCGCCCGAGGGTAACAAAACCATTTGCCCAATTCACCCCCAAAATAATATATTTATACCCTTCCCACGATGTCTAATAATTTCTCCGCTCCCCAGGAAACCCATTCGATGATTTACAAGAAATTTACAAGCCCAAGAAGAGTGAAATTTACCTATTTAAATTTCAGCAGTAGACAGGCCAACAGCGGAGGTGACGGCAAACATGAGGAATGCCCCTGCCACCGAATGATGGCGCTGTTGCGATACACCAGCATACTCGTAATGATACGTACGATATGCATGACAACCCTCACATACCCTCCAAAGTTAGCTTGGATATTTGTTGACGAGTGCCAATAATGATAAATTCCGTTTTATTGTCATTCAAAAAAAATCCATTATTAAACATCCATTGTTTGACATCAAGCCTCCATAGCTAACAGGGCAAATTCCTGACTACCAGTTTCATCTGGACAAAATGATAAATACAACTGAGTATTGTTCGCATAGCAATGGATTCTTGGGTGATGAGCATTGACGATGTCAAACAACTGACTAGTGTACAAGATAACCAATAAAGGACCTAAACATGACCCTTGAGGAACACCCCCATTCAAGATTACGTTTACTAGATAGTTTACCATTGACCAAAAGCCTTTGAGATCTACCACTCAAATATGAGTTCAACAAGATGAGGACAGTGCCAATAATTCCAAAACGTGACTGGAATAAACTCAAAAGAACATCATGATCTAATGTGTCTAAAGCTGCACTCAAATCCAACAACACCAGAAGTGTAACGTGTTTCCTGTTCACGGCCATCAACAAATCATGTTGATGTAGTAACTTGAGCAAATATCATTCCCATGTTCAAGCCTGGTGGAAGGGGAAGCCACTACTGACTTGCCTGAAAACTTTTGGCCAATTCAAATAGTTTGACTAGTGGGTGTAATGTGGTATTACAAGACAGGAGAGTGATGGTCTGCTTGGCCAAATTTTGAAAGTCAAATTTCTTTTTGGGTCCAGCATAGAGTCCGAGTTTCAAAACATGAGTACTGTACTGCGTTCCCTCCCCCTTCAAGAGCAAACCCCGTGTGCGAGTTTCGAACTTATAGTTAGCCAAACCTAACCCTAATCAACAGAAATTAACTCTGTAGTTTGCAGTCGCTAGTCACAAGTGATTATTTCCGGCAATTGAAGAAGATGGAAATTCACAGACGTTAGCCTAATGGCAAAACTACACAATTATGCACTATCAGCCCCACCCGAGGTCATAGGCCAATAACCAGGATGGGAGACAACCTTTTCCAATTTTTCACGTTTTCGGGGGGGGGGGCTACTAAAGGATGCAGCCCAGTATAAATAGGCCGAAAACTGCTCAAACGGGCAAAATCGGAATTATTTGGTATTCACTCAAATTTTCTACAAAATAGGGCATTTCGTGGACCATGAACTTGAAGTTTTGTAGAAAAGACAGGTGTAGGCGAGCAAAAAGAATACCAGCTTGCGTCAGAGTGAGATTGGGAAGAAATGGGTGCCTGAAAACGGTCTATTCTTCAAGCAGTGTTGCCATCGATGTTTCAAAATGGCCACAGGCTCCGAGACTGGGTTTTTAGGGCTGACCTTCCGCGGAAATATATATCTTCAGAAGACATCGGTTAAGGAATGGAAATTTAACAAGAAATAAAAAATCAGAAAGTGGGCTTTGATTTGACGTGCGTCTCAAACGCCAGAGAAACCGGTAAGTATTTTTCATGATTTCTTTGAATTTCGGGTATTTATCACTGTTGCCTGGGGCAGTTTATTTTACTGGCCTGCAACCTATAGGGATCTAGACAAGTAAATCAGTTGCCAGGAAAAATACAAGTTACTCAGGTGTTCAAGACAGAAAAAACCCTTTTTAACCTGTTATAGTTGAGCTCTGAAGACAAATGCCACTGCGTTGGATTTGGTTGCTTCCATATTTATTTGAACAGATAAAATCAGAGAAACCCTGTTTTTTTCCTTAGAGGTGCTCTTTAAAATCAGGAACATGTTGTGGTTGACAAGTTCCCCATATTGTCCCCAGGGTCGTAATATAAACAGCACATGAACAGATCATAAATAGAAGATCTTCAAACAAGGTGAAACAGTCTCCCATTAAGTAGAAAGTTTTTTTCTCCTAATTGTTACAAAACAGTGAAATTTAAGGGTAAAATTGCTATTTGAACATTCCGAAATCCATTCCACAATCATATGTATGAAGATAGTATGAAGATATGAATGATGTTAGCTATGGATGAGTTTTAACATATTTCTATGATATACCTTGTATATGTATTCAGGCTTGTAAGTAATAAAACGCTTTAATAATGACTTGCTGGCTTATTAAACAGTCTGTGGGAACAAGTCGACGTCTGTAAGATACGTCTGTAAGGGCGCGTCTATTTTCCACAAGTCTGAGGCAACAGCAGGACAAAGACTCGACGCTGCAGTGGCACGGCGCGACGGCTCGCCGGCATGACGCAAACTTTCGTTGCGACGGCACGACGCAACAGCACAACGTGTAAACAAGCGGCATGACGCAAAGCTCGATCGGACACGAAAGTGCCACACGACGGCAGGATAATACGATGCAACTGAACGAAAAGACGTCATTATATAGATACTGTATAAAAGTAACATAACATCGGGACAAGCGACGATTTTGTGTCACTGTAATAAAATAACAAATAGGGTGGCATTGAGAACAACTGCCAGTCCGACGATACTTAAGTCAAGATATGATGTGACATTTTTATAGGCGTAGTAGTAACTTTACACTGCAGGGCCTTGACCTTCAGGGTCAAGTCTTGGACGCAAGGATTGTGGGTCAAAGTCTTGGACTTGAAAATCAAAACCTCTGCCTCAACACTGGCTTGTACTCAGACTAGACTGTCATGAAATGGCATGAACGATGACGTGATCATGTGATTTATAAAATTTAAATATTCAGTGACAAACTATCTTGCATCAGGTTGCATTTTGACAATCTGAATTTGCAATTTCTTATTTAAAGGATAGCTACAACAAGTTCTTTTAATGTAAACCGTCAAAGAGCACCTTTCTGTCTAATTTAACCTTACTGTCAACTTTGTTTCAGGATTTTCAAAGTAAAGTATAAGTAAAGAACACGAAAGAAACAGCCCCCCCACCCTAAAACGATTAAAAATGGCGTGTTTTCAACACAATTTTATGAAACAGTTTATGCGTGTAGGTAGTCTGGTGTCCAGACGTGGTCCAGGGACTTGCCCATATTAATGCGCGCATTCAAAACTACTGAAGGAGAAGCTTTCAGGGAGAACATTTCATGTTGACGACCATTGTTTCTTTGTATGTGTATTTTGCTGCGTGATGCACCATCGTAGCCCTTTTGTCAAGAAGCATACACAGAAACATTCTGCGCAATAGAGTTAATGGTTTTGTTATCTCCTTAATACGAAGAGCGAAAAGCAACTTCTATGAAATGGCCAAATGGTTAAGGTCACGGTTTCCACATCGTTGGTCGTGGGTTCGAATCCCAGTGGTGGTTTTTATTTTCCAAACGCTTGCTGTCAGTCAGTCGCTATAAGAGACTCTAATTCACCCCGTCAAATACCAGCAGTACCTTAGCCTACTGGATAAGCTCTGCGGCTGGCACTGTCCGCGAAGTCCAGGTGAGCACCTTAGTACAGGTTCGAGACGTATGGCCGACTCGGCGGCCAGGGCTTAGGGGCTTGTCTCGTTTCCTCCCTTGCATGGTCGCTCGAACCCTTTTGGGGGTTAAATGGATGGGCAGGGAGGAAGTGCGGTGGGCCGGGACCCCGAGACCCAGAAGAGTCCTATATGGAAGCCGGTAACTGCGATTCGTAGCGAATTTCAGGAGTCCGTGCGCCTGAATGCTTGGTCAACACCGCATAACTTTTGGATTTTTTTTCCCTCACCAGATTTTTTTCACTTCCCTGGGCGCAAAACCCACAAGGCAACTTTCTAGGTTTGAATACAGTGAGCTAAAGGGTTGATGCTGCTTTACTTCATGTATAATCTTAATATTCTACATTTTCGACAATAAAAGGGATCTCAACCGTATTCTGGTTTCATTTCTTCTAAGTGGTCTCAAAAATAATTGTTTATGGTTCAGAGGTAACAGATCCAGGGATGGCACAGTCGTTCGCAATAAAGTAATAACGTACATATAACGGACAGCTTTGCTTTTGATCGTAAGGGCAATTACTCAAGTTGAGAAACCGCCCAGAAGTATCTTCCTAGTTCAGGTGGGAAGGTTTTAATGAGGAACCGTCTATTTTATTCCAAAAATGTACAATTATAGATCAAATTCCTTTTGTTCTAAGTTAGCGCCATTATTATTATTATTAAATTCAATTTATATAGTGCTCATTTCATAAAAAAATGTTCAGTAGTGATTAACATTATTAAAAAATACCTGTAAGAACAACTAATTACGAAGACCCAAAATAATTAAAGTCAACACAACTTAACATTGATTTAAAAGTTTAAACCAAACATGGTGGGACTTCCACGCGCGGCCAGCACCAACTCTCCCTCCAACGACCCATCGTGTGTCCAAGACTCATCCTTGTGCCCGAAAACTGGAAGCAATCTCCAAGAGAACACCCAGATTCTCCCAGACAGGTCCAACAAAATTAAAGACGACAAAATATAATCAAAATTAACAACCACCCAGAGCACAGAAATTAATAACACGCTTTCTTAAAAAGATATGCTTTTAACGCTGATTTAAAAGAAATGACACTGGTAGCACTTCGAATGTTACATGGAAGCTTATTCCAGAGATAAGACGCACAATACTCAAATGCTCGATCTCCGAGGGTAGCCTTAGCCCGACCTGATGGATAATTGAGGAGGACACCATCACTGGAACTACGAAGATGGTAACGGTTCCGAGGCCTTACGGAGACAAGCTGAGTTAAGTATTGAGGAGCTAAATCATGTAAGACTTTGTGTGTCATCAACAAACTTTTAAATTCAATTCTATATAAAACCGGAACCCAATGTAAATCAATAAGAAGAGGAGTAATTCGACAAAATGTCGGTGTCTTGTAGACGAGTTGTTTACAAACGCTCTGTACCCTCTGGAGCTGACTAATATGAGCACTGGGTAAGCCATAAAACAAACTGTTAGAGTAATCCAATCTACTTGACAGAAATGCATGAATCAGTGTCTCAGTACATTCCTCGGAGAGATATTTCCGAATGTGCCTAATATTATGCAGATAATAGAATGCGCTACCACAAACTTTAGTAATATGAGTTTTCATAGACATATTAGCATCAAACCAGGTACCTAAGCTACGAGCTGTAGTCAAGAGTGAAATGACAGATTCCCCAACACGAATACTTGTGGGAGGGGTGCTATCTGGTGGGGGTGCGCATGAGCAGGCACACCAGGACAGTCTGCGCTCGGATCTCTGCTGGTGTTATTGCTATTTAAATTTCAGCAGTAGACAGGCCAACAGCGGAGGTGACGGCAAACATGATGAATTTAAAGAAAGAGAACCACAACTTAAGTTAATTGTTCCTTCTAGGTGAATGGCAGGAATTATACATGTATAATCTGAATGTATTGAAATGGCACAGTTTGACCCTAAAATGATGAAATTGGAAAATCTGGAAAAACAGTTTATCTACTCATCCTTCCATGTTGATTAATGGCCAAGAAAATTAAATTCACACTGTGGACCTCCTCCTGATGGAAATAACAAAGAGTTCACTCTATTGTCGTTATCCAATCCTAAAATTACATGTACATTGGAATAAAGACTATAAATCAATATCCCTCAAGTACTGGGAAGATTACTCTCCCTTACTGTGTAACTTAGAGATAGAATCTAATATAATTGAAGTCCATTCATTCCAAACAATTTCAAAATTAAAGCAATAATCATCTCCAATAAGCAAGGGATTTACATGTCACTTAATCCTCAAGTACATGTGCCCGTCTCATTAATTTACATGTCACAATTTGCCCAACATGTGCCTGTACATGTACAAGCAAGTAATGTACACTTATATGCGAAACCAGTAACTTCCTTCAATTAAATGATCTAAACTACATAACCCCACATAATTTCTCCACCATAGATCCTACTCATCGTTTTGATCTCCGTATTATGGACGTCGATACAGATATATTTATGTATACATGTATATGCAAACCAGACTTGTCTGAGCACACTGCTACAAGGCAGCCATTATTTTACCGCCCGAGGATAACAAAACCATTTGCCCAATTTACCCATAAAATAATGTATTTATACCCTTCCTACAATGTCTAACAACATCTCCCTCCCCTGGAAACCCATTCGATGATTTACAAGAAATTTACAAGCCCAAGAAGAGTGAAATTTACCTATTTAAATTCCAGCAGTAGACAGGCCAACAGCGGAGGTGACGGCAAACATGAGGAATGCCCCTGCCACCGAATGATGGCGCTGTTGCGATACACCAGCATACTCACGATGATACGTACGATATGCATGGCATCCCTCACATACCCTCCAAAGTTAGCTTGGATATTTGTTGACGAGTGCCAATAATGATAAATTCCGTTTTATTGTCGTTCAAAAATAATCCATTATTAAACATCCATTGTTTGACATCGTGTATGCAAGCCTCCAAACCTGACAGGGCAAATTCCTGACTACCAGTTTCATCTGGACAAAATGATAAATACTACTGAGTATCGTCCGCATAGCAATGGATTCTTGGGTGATGAGCATTGACGATGTCAAACAACTGACTAGTGTACAAGATAAACAATAAAGGACCTAAACATGACCCTTGAGGAACACCCCATTCAAGATTACGTTTACTAGATGGTTTACCATTGACCAAAAGCCTTTGAGATCTACCACTCAAATATGAGTTCAACAAGATGAGGGCAGTGCCAATAATTCCACAACGTGACTGGAGTAAACTCAAAAGAACATCACGATCTAATGTGTGGAAAGCTGCACTCAAATCTAATAACACCAGAAGGGTAACGTGTTTTCTGTTCACGGCCATCAACAAATCATTTTGATGTAGTAACTTGAGCAAATATCATTCCCATGTTCAAGCCTGATGGAAGGGGAAGCCACCACTGACTTGCCTGAAAACTTTCGGCCAATTCAAATAGTTTGACTAGTGGGTGTAATGTGGTATTACAAGACTGGAGAGTGATGGTCTGCTTGGCCAAATTTTGAAAGTCAAATTTCTTTTTGGGTCCAGCATAGAGTCCGAGTTTCAAAACATGAGTACTGTACTGCATCCCCTCCCCCTTTAAGAGCAAATCCTGTGTGCGAGTTTTGAACTTATAGTTAGTCAAACCTAACCCTAATCAACAGAAATTAACTCTGTAGTTTGCAGTCGCTAGTCACAAGTGATTATTTCCGGCAATTGAAGAAGATGGAAATTCACAGACGTTAGCCTAATGGCAAAACTACACAATTATGCACTATCAGCCCCACCCGAGGTCATAGGCCAATAACCAGGATGGGAGACAACCTTTTCCGATTTTTCACGTTTTCGGGGGGGGGCTACTAAAGGATGCAGCCCAGTATAAATAGGCCGAAAACTGCTCAAACGGGCAAAATCGGAATTATTTGGTATACAGTCAAATTTTCTACAAAATAGGGCATTTCGTGGCCCATGAACTTGAAGATTTGTAGAAAAGACAGGTGTAGGCGAGCAAAAAGAATACCAGCTTGCGTCAGAGTGAGATTGGGAAGAAATGGGTGCCTGAAAACGGTCTATTCTTCAAGCAGTGTTGCCATCGATGTTTCAAAATGGCCAGGGGCTCCGAGACTGGGTTTTTAGGGCTGACCTTCCGCGGAAATATATATCTTCAGAAGTCATCGGTTAAGGAATGGAAATTTGACAAGAAAATAAAAAAATCAGAAAGTGGGCTTTGATTTGACGTGCGTCTTAAACGCCAGAGAAACCGGTAAGTATTTTTCATGATTTCTTTGAATTTCGGGTATTTATCACTGTTGCCTGGGGCAGTTTATTTTACTGGCCTGCAACCTATAGGGATCTAGACAAGTAAATCAGTTGCCAGGAAAAATACAAGTTACTCAGATGTTCAAGACAGAAAAAATCCTTTTTAGCCTGTTATAGTTGAGCTCTGAAGACAAATGACACTGCGTTGGATTTGGTTGCTTCCATATTTATTTGAACAGATAAAATCAGAGAAACCCTGGTTTTTTTTTCCTTAGAGGTGCTCTTTAAAATCAGGAACATGTTGTGGTTGACAAGTTCCCCATATTGTCCCCAGGGTCGTAATATAAACAGCACATGAACAGATCATAAATAGAAGATCTTCAAACAAGGTGAAACAGTCTCCCATTAAGTAGAAAGTTTTTTTTCTCCTAATTGTTACAAAACAGTGAAATTTAGGGGTAAAATTGCTATTTGAACATTCCGAAATCCATTCCACAATCATATGTATGAAGATAGTATGAAGATATGAATGATGTTAGCTATGGATGAGTTTTAACATATTTCTATGATATACCTTGTATATGTATTCAGGCTTGTAAGTAATAAAACGCTTTGATACTGACTTGCTGGCTTATTAAACAGTCTGTGGGAACAAGTCGACGTCTGTAAGATACGTCTGTAAGGGAGCGTCTATTTCCCACAAGTCTGAGGCAACAGCAGGGCAAAGACTCGACGCTGCAGTGGCACGGCGCGACGGCTCGCCGGTATGACGCAAACTTTCGTTGCGACGGCACGACTCAACAGCACAACGTGCAAAGAAGCGGCATGACGCAAAGCTCGATCGGACACGAAAGTGCCACACGGCGGCAGGATAATACGATGCAACTGTGCGACAAGACGTCATTATACAGATACTGTCTAAAAGAAACATAGCATGGGGACAAGCGAAGATTTTGTGTCACTGTAATAAAATAACAATCAGGGTGGCATTGAGAACAACTGCCAGTCCGACGATACTTAAGTCAAGATATGATGTGACATTTTTATAGGCGTAGTAGTAACTTTACACTGCAGGGCCTTGACCTTCAGGGTCAAGTCTTGGACGCAAGGATTGTGGGTCAAAGTCTTGGACTTGAGAATCAAAACCTCTGCCTCAACACTGGCTTGTACTCAGACTAGACTGTCATGAAATGGCATGAACGATGACGTGATCATGTGATTTATAAAATTTAAATATTCAGTGACAAACTATCTTGCATCAGGTTGCATTTTGACAATCTGAATTTGCAATTTCTTATTTAAAGGATAGCTACAACAAGTTCTTTTAATGTAAACCGTCAAAGAGCACCTTTCTGTCTAATTTAACCTTACTGTCAACTTTGTTTCAGGATTTTCAAAGTAAAGTATAAGTAGAGAACACGAAAGAAACAGCCCCCCCCCATCCTAAAACGATTAAAAATGGCGTGTTTTCAACACAATTTTATGAAACAGTTTATGCGTGTAGGTAGTCTGGTGTCCAGACGTGGTCCAGGGACTTGCCCATATTAATGCGCACATTCAAAACTACTGAAGGAGAAGCTGTCAGGGAGAACATTTCATGTTGACGACCATTGTTTCTTTCTATGTGTATTTTGCTGCGTGATGCACCATCGTAGCCCTTTTGTCAAGAAGCATACACAGAAACATTCTGCGCAATAGAGTTAATGGTTTTGTTATCTCCTTAATACGAAGAGCGAAAAGCAACTTCTATGAAATGGCCAAATGGTTAAGGTCACGGTTTCCACATCGTTGGTCGTGGGTTCGAATCCCAGTGGTGGTTTTTATTTTCCAAACGCTTGCTGTCAGTCAGTCGCTATAAGAGACTCTAATTCACCCCGTCAAATACCAGCAGTACCTTAGCCTAGCGGGTAAGCTCTGCGGCTGGCACTGTCCGCGAAGTCCAGGTGAGCACCTTAGTACAGGTTCGAGACGTATGGCCGACTCGGCGGCCAGGGCTTAGGGGCTTGTCTCGTTTCCTCCCTTGCATGGTCGCTCGAACCCTTTTGGGGGTTAAATGGATGGGCAGGGAGGAAGTGCGGTGGGCCGGGACCCCGAGACCCAGAAGAGTCCTATATGGAAGCCGGTAACTGCGATTCGTAGCGAATTTCAGGAGTCCGTGCGCCTGAATGCTTGGTCAACACCGCATAACTTTTGGATTTTTTTTCCTCACCAGATATTTTTCACTTCCCTGGGCGCAAAACCCACGAGGCAACTTTGTAGGTTTGAATACAGTGAGCAAAAGGGTTGATGCTGATTTACTTCATTTATAATCTGAATTTTCTACATTTTGGACAATAAAAGGGATCTCAACCGTGTTCGGGTTTCATTTCTTCTAAGTGGTCTCAAAAATAATTGTTTATGGTTCAGAAGTAACAGATCCAGGGATGGCACAGTCGTTCGCAATAAAGTAATAACGTACATATAACGGACAGCTTTGCTTTTGATCGTAATGGCAATCACCCAAGTTGAGAAACCGCTCAGAAGTATCTTCCTAGTTCAGGTGTGAAGGTTTTAATGAGGAACCGTCTATTTTATTCCAAAAATGTACAATTATAGATCAAATTCCTTTTGTTCTAAGTTAGCGCCATTATTATTATTATTAAATTCAATTTATATAGTGCTCATTTCATAAAAAAATGTTCAGTAGTGATTAACATTATTAAAAAATACCTGTAAGAACAACTAATTACGAAGACCCAAAATAATTAAAGTCAACACAACTTAACATTGATTTAAAAGTTTAAACCAAACATGGTGGGACTTCCACGCGCGGCCAGCACCAACTCTCCCTCCAACGACTCATCTTGTGTCCAAGACTCATCCTTGTGCCCGAAAACTTGAAGCACTCTCCGAGAGAACACCCAGATTCTCCCAGACAGGTCCAACAAAATCAAACAAGAAAAAATTACAATCAAAATTAACAACCACCCAGAGCACAGAAATTAATAACACGCTTTCTTAAAAAGATATGCTTTTAACGCTGATTTAAAAGAAACGACACTGGTAGCACTTCGAATATTACATGGAAGCTTATTCCAGAGATGAGGCGCACAATACTCAAATGCTCGATCTCGGAGGGTAGCCTTAGCCCGACCTGATGGATAATTGAGGAGGACACCATTACTGGAACTACGAAGATGGTAACGGTTCCGAGGCCTTACGGAGACAAGCTGAGTTAAGTATTGAGGAGCTAAATCATGTAAGACTTTGTGTGTCATCAACAAACTTTTAAATTCAATTCTATATAAAACCGGAAGCCAATGTAAATCAATAAGAAGAGGAGTAATTCGACAAAATGTCGGTGTCTTGTAGACGAGTTGTTTACAAACGCTCTGTACCCTCTGGAGCTGACTAATATGAGCACTGAGTAAGCCATAAAAGAAACTATTACAATAATCTAATCTACTTGACAGAAATGCATGAATCAGTGTCTCAGTACATTCCTCGGAGAGATATTTCCGAATGTGCCTAATATTATGCAGATAATAGAATGCGCTACCACAAACCTTAGTAATATGAGTTTTCATAGACATATTAACATCAAACCAGGTACCTAAGCTACGAGCTGTAGTCAAGAGTGAAATGACAGATTCCCAACACGAATACTTGTGGGAGGGGTGCTATCTGGTGGGGGTGCGCATGAGCAGGCACACCAGGACAGACTGCGCTCGGATCTCCGCTGGTGTTATTGCTATTTAGATTTCAGCAGTAGACAGGCCAACAGCGGAGGTGACGGCAAACATGATGAATTTAAAGAAAAAGAACCACAACTTAAGTTAATTGTTCCTTCTAGGTGAATGGCAGGAATTATACATGTATAATCTGAATGTATTGAAATGGCGCAGTTTGACCCTAAAATGATGAAATTGGAAACGTCTGGAAAAACAGTTTATTTATTCATCCTTCCAAATTGATTAATGGCCAAGAAAATTAAATTCACACTGTGGACTTCCTTCTGTTGGAAATAACAAAGAGTTCACCCTATTGTCATTACCCAATCCTAAAATTACATGTACATTGGAATAAAGACTATAAATCAATATCCCTCAAGTACTGGGAAGATTACTCTCTGATTACTGTGTACCTTAGAGATAGAATCTAATATAATTGAAGTCCATTCATTCCAAACAATTTCAAAATTAAAGCAATAATCATCTCCAATAAGCAAGGGATTTACATGTCACTTAATCCTCAAGTACATGTGCCCGTCTCATTAATTTACATGTCACAATTTGCCCAACATGTGCCTGTACATGTACAAGCAAGTAATGTACACTTATGCGAAACCAGTAACTTCCTTCAATTAAATGATCTAAACTACATAACCCCACATAATTACTCCACCATAGATCCTACTCATAGTTTTGGTCTCGGTACCATAGACCTCGATACAGATATATTTATATATACATGTATATGCAAACCAGACTTGTCAGAGCACACTGCTACAAGGCCGCTATTATTTTACCGCCCGAGGGTAACAAAACCATTTGCCCAATTCACCCCCAAAATGATATATTTATACCCTTCCCACGATGTCTAATAATTTCTCCGCTCCCCTGGAAACCCATTCAATGATTTACAAGAAATTTACAAGCCCAAGAAGAGTGAAATTTACCTATTTAAATTTCAGCAGTAGACAGGCCAACAGCGGAGGTGACGGCAAACATGAGGAATGCCCCTGCCACCGAATGATGGCGCTGTTGCAATACACCAGCATACTCACAATGATACGTACGATATGCATGACATCCCTCACATACCCTCCAAAGTTAGCTTGGATATTTGTTGACGAGTGCCAATAATGATAAATTCCGTTTTATTGTCATTCAAAAATAATCCATTATTAAACATCCATTGTTTGACATCAAGCCTCCATAGCTAACAGGGCAAATTCCTGACTACCAGTTTCATCTGGACAAAATGATAAATACAACTGAGTAGCGTCAGCATAGCAATGGATTCTTGGGTGATGACATTGACGATGTCGAACAACTGACTAGTGTACAAGATAAACAATAAAGGACCTAACATGACCCTTAAGGAACACCCCATTCAAGACTGCGTTTACTAGATAGTTTACCATTGACCAAAAGCCTTTGAGACTTACCACTCAAATATGAGTTAAACAAGATGAGGGCAGTGCCAATAATTCCACAACGTGACTGGAGTAAACTCAAAAGAACATCACGATCTAATGTGTGGAAAGCTGCACTCAAATCCAATAACACCAGAAGTGTAACGTGTTTCCTGTTCACGGCCATCAACAAATCATTTTGATGTAGTAACTTGAGCAAATATCATTCCCATGTTCAAGCCTGATGGAAGGGGAAGCCACCACTGACTTGCCTGAAAACTTTTGGCCAATTCAAATAGTTTGACTAGTGGGTGTAATATGGTATTACAAGACTGGAGAGTGATGGTCTGCTTGGCCAAATTTTGAAAGTCAAATTTCTTTTTGGGTCCAGTTTCAAAACATGAGTACTGTACTGCGTCCCCTCCCCCTTCAAGAGCAAACCCCGTGTGCGAGTTTCGAACCTATAGTTAGCCAATCCTAACCCTAATCAACAGAAATTAACTCTGTAGTTTGCAGTCGCTAGTCATAAGTGATTATTTCCAGCAGTTGAAGAAGATGGAAACTCGAAGACGTTAGCCTAATGGCAAAACTACAGAATTATGCACTATCACCCCCACCCGAGGTCATAGGCCAATAACCAGGATGAGAGACAACCTTTTCCGATTTTTCACGTTTTCGGGGGGGGGCTACTAAAGGATGCAGGCCAGTATAAATAGGCCAAAAACTACTCGCACGGGCCAAATTGGAATTATTTGGTATGCACTCAAGTTTTCTACAAAATAGGGCAAAGACAGGTTTAGGAAGGGCAAAGAGAATACCAGCTTGCGTCAGAGTGAGATTGTGAAGAAATGGGTGCCCAAAAACGGTCTATTCTTCAAGCAGTGTCGGCATCGATATTTCAAACTGGCCAGGGGCTCCAAGACTGCAGTTTTAGGGGCGACCTTCGGCGGAAATAAATATCTTCAGAAGTCATCGATTAATGAATGGAAATTTGACAAGAAAATGAAAAATCAGAAAGTGGGCTTTGATTTGACGTGCATCTCAAACGCCCAAGAAATCGGTAAGTATTTTTCCTGATTTGTTTGAATTTCGGATATTTATCACTGTTGGCTGTGGCAGTTTATTTTACTGGCCTGCAACTTATAGGGGTCCAGACCATTAAAATCAGTTGCCACAGACAACAGTGATAAATATCCCCAATTAAGAAAATCAGGAAAAATTTTACAGGTGTTCAAGACAGAAAAAACACCTTTTTAGCTTGTTATAGTTGAGCTCAGAAGACAAATGACACTGCGTTGGATTTGGTTGCTTCCATATTTATTTGAACAGATGAAATCAGAAAAAAAACCTCTTTTTTTCCTTAGAGGTGATCTTTAATTAAAATCAGGAACATGTTGTGGTTGACAAGTTCCCCATATTGTCCCCAGGGTCGTAATGTAAAGAGCACATGAATAAATCATAAATAGAAGATCTTCAAACAAGGTGAAACAGTCTCCCATTAAGTAGAAAGTTTTTAATGTAAACCGTCAAAGAGCACAAGAACTGTTGGGGTCCTGATTCAACCTACGGCTGTCATTTTGTATAAGTAAAGAAAACGAAAGAAACAGCCCCCCCCTAAAACGATTAAAAATGGCGTGTTATTAACACAATTTTATGAAACAGTTTGTGCGTGAAGCTAGACTGGTGTCCAGACGTGGTCCAGGGACTTGCCCATATTAATGCGCTCTTTTGTCAAGAAGCATACGCAGAAACATTCTGCACAGTAGAGTTAATGGTTTTGTTATCTCCTTAATACGAAGAGGGGAAAGCATCTTCTATGAAAAAGCCAAATGGTTTAGGTCAGGGTTTTCACATCGTTGGTCGTGGGTTCGAATCCCACTGGTGGCTTTTTCTTTTCCCAAAGCTTGCTGTCAGTCAGTCGCTATAAAAGACTCTAATTCACCCCGTCAAATACCAGCAGTACCTTAGCCTACTGGATAAGCTCTGCGGCTGGCACTGTCCGCGAAGTCCAGGTGAGCGCCTTAGTACAGGTTCGAGACGTATGGCCGACTCGGCGGCCAGGGCTTAGGGGCTTGTCTCGTTTCCTCCCTTGCATGGTCGCTCGAACCCTTTTGGGGGTTAAATGGATGGGCAGGGAGGAAGTGCGGTGGGCCGGGACCCCGAGACCCAGAAGAGTCCTATATGGAAGCCGGTAACTGCGATTCGTAGCGAATTTCAGGAGTCCGTGCGCCTGAATGCTTGGTCAACACCGCATAACTTTTGGATTTTTTTTCCTCACCAGATATTTTTCACTTCCCTGGGCGCAAAACCCACAAGGCAACTTTGTAGGTTTGAATACAGTAAGCTAAAGGGTTGATGCTGATTTACTTCATTTATAATCTGAATATTCTACATTTTCGACAATAAAAGGGATCTTAACCCTTTTGGGGTTTCATTTCTTCTACGTGGTCTCAAAAATAATTGTTTATGTTTTAGAAGTAACAGATCCAGGGCTGGCGCAGTCGTTCGCAATAAAGTAATAACGGACAGCTTTGTTTTTGATCGTAATGACAATCACTCAAGTTGAGAAACCGCTCAGAAGTATCTTTCCTCATGCAGGTGTAATGTTTTTAATGAGGAATTTTCTATTTTATTCTAAAAACCGTACAATTATAGATGAAATTCCTTTTTTCCAAGTAAGCACCATTATTATTATTATTATTATAATTTTTTTTTTTACGAATGAAGGACCTACCCTTAACCGGCCTCTGGATGGCAAAGGCAAAGTGTATTATGGCCCCAGCCCAAAATTCTTGGACTCCCTTTAACTGTCATTTTTTTTTTAATTCTTGTTTACATTTTCTTGGGTGCAGGAGCTATTGATCCACAAGTGCCACAGTTTGCTTAATCTTTGAACAGCCATAGTTTTTAATTAAGCTCCTTTTACTACTTCAACAGTGGCCAGTCATGCATGACAAGAGGGATACCATCAAGGTATCATTAGAAAGAATACTGTTTCGACTTTTCGGAGATCCTAATACATTATAGTCATATCTCATGGTTTGGGCATAATTACCCCTTTCCCCAGGGTTAAATTTTTTTTTTGGTTTGTTTGTTTGTTGGGGTGTTGGGTTGTTTGTTTGTTTGCTTGTTTGTTTGTTTTTTGTTGGGGTGTTTGTTTGTTTGTTTTTGTGGGACACCCTGTATACTACCCGTTGCCTCATGTTATAAACATCTCCTCTTCTCATATTCGTGCCTGGCTTTTGTCAGTAGAAGACTATTTCCCAGCTCCCTATTTGCTATTCTGAGCACTCTGGCAAAGTACTGTTGATTCAAACTTGATAAATGGACTCTGCGGTTTCGACTAGAAATACACTCAAGACCTTTTTTTTTTCTTGTGATGTCACAATCGTGCTAGACCACAATGTGTTGTGATGCTAATAAGTGAATAGTGTTGTGACGGTAATCTCCCTATTGATGATAAATTAGTTAAACATTCAGTGTTCTCACGTGCACCTGCACGTGGTTGAAGCTGCCCGTAGGAATATATGGAATCACTGTGACCACAGAAGTCCAAACGTGGTGGTATTGTTTACATTTAGCACAATCCGGTAGCTTGGGTGAAAAAGGTCTACGCTTTACAATCACTGACAACTCTGTTTCTCTTCTTTGCTGCAAGACCTTTTTTTCATATCTACACTACCCCCAAACAGTGCATCGATATAGTTGGAAATCCGTGTTCTTCACCATTAATGTCACAGTAAATGTAAATCGTCAGTATTATTAATTAAAATGAAATAAGTGCATGCGATGAAAATGCGTCTAACCATATAAAAGCCAGAGACCGTTTGTTTATTTCTGTGTAGATATGACTTTTGTTTGTTTTTTTTCACTAGCCACTTAAATTGGCCTTAAATGTTTAATAGAAATTAATGGCTGAAGTTTGAAATCGTTTGAATGCGAAATATTTCTATACCACCACCAAACTTGGCTGGGGTAACATAAAACATGCATTTTCTTTGCCCTTAAAGAGCTTTTTTTTTTCAATTTTATTTTTCTTACGTTGAATCCTACTATACACCTCTCAGTGCTGCATCAGACGTTTCTCCGGGGCCCCTGCGGGCTCGGGAAAACAACCCTAACCTGAGGCTCATGTAATGTCTGAAGTTAACTCATCTGTAAATGGTAATAGAGCCTTGACCTACGGCCACCCATACCAGTCAAGAACTGCGTGATGTCTTCTGCACCGTGTGATTGCCTGGGTCGTCTCCTACCTGTTGCGAACCCGGGGATGCAGGACTCGACTTCAGGACTTGGCCACGGGTTTGGGGGGGGTAGGCTTTGTTGTTTTTTTTGGTTTTTTTGTGTTTTCGTGACTCAGTCTGAAATTAGATTGGAAATTAACTTGGACTTCCATTCAGCTATGGTGACTGGGACTCAAGCTTGGTCGTGACTCAAGTCGTTTCTTTTAAAAAAATGTGGGACGAGCGTACAATATTCTTTGTTAACGTGATTCGACGCTGGAACGCGAAAAATTACATACAGAGTCCGTGGACGCGCGGGCACAAGTACACCACACACTATGATGTTATGCCGAGAAGTGTCCGCTACCAAAAATGTCTGTCTGTCTCCACTGTGTACGCCCTGTACGGCAATACGCCCCATAAAGCTACTTGTAATTCCAGGTGGATATTATTATCTGGCATCACACCGGAGCGCGCATGCACATCATCATCGCCATCAGCAGCAGCATTGCAAAACAAGACCGGTTGGCTTGGACTCGGCCTCGAACTCGAGGCTGGTGACTCGCGACTCGGACATGGCACTGGTGACTCGACCACTACAGCTACGTGAGCGGGTGTAGTAACATATGACAGTAACCTCAGTGTTGGTCAAAAATTGCAGCTGGCCTCAGTCCTCATACAGTCATCCAGCCAGGTTTTCACCTTCTTTATCGTGGTCGCTAGTACCTTGCTTCGAATGTGTGAAAAGCTGCTTTGTTTTGTTTCCTCCAAAAATGTCCTCCTTTGAGAGCTCAAAGTTGACTGTTTTGTCCTAAATGAGGCTCAGCCATGACTGTGGTCGTTCTTATTGCTCGGTCAGGCGATTCCAAGGATTGGAAGGTGAGGAAATGCAAAATTAGAACGCAACCTGGGAGATGATTTGTGGATGAAGCGGTGAGATATAGTGTGTTGTAGATTGTTGTTCCCAGCGAACTCAGTCAAAAGAGATTTAGCAAACGATGATTTTACCGAAAGGAAAATTCATTTTCTGAAAGAAACGAAGACAAACGACCTCAAGTCATTGCCATATTTGAGTTTATCCCGGTAGATTCTGCTTCAGGGAGCTGGTGACAGACCCAAAGGATCGTGTGACCTCATTCCACGTTGGCATCATGGAACCTCTGTGTAGGAAACTCGGTTATTCAGGCACCTCGGCACGCACCAGCCCCATCACCTCAAGGGACATTTTGGTATAAACTGAGACGCTATAAAGAGCCCATGAAAAAATACATGTTGTGTCAATCCTGCAGTGTGAACAGCCTGGGGCCTGCACTAGCAAGACTGAACGATCACTCAAACTGCTTACGACACACAGTCCTGCCTCTTTGAAGCCTCTTCCAAGGCAACGAAATTACACGTCGGCATGGCGCAACGCTTTTGCCATTTTTCTTGTTATTACGGTGGCGCACACATGACGCGTCGTGTGTCGTGTCGTGCCGTCACCATCGCTTCGTGCTGTGTTATGTCCCTTCCTTGTCGCATTTTTTCTGCGTAAACGTTGCTTCTTCCATTGCTTGTCTCGTCTCATCGCTGTGCTTTGCGTCGTACATCGTGTCGTGTCGTACGTCGCGTATATTGCGTCGCCTAATGCACGACACGACGCACGACGCAACGTGTCGAGTGCTGCAACACATTGCTTCATGGTGTTTTATATAGAGGGTGCCATCACTGTTTTCTTTCGGTTCGTAGAGTACACCATATCAGACAACTAATCACTGTGTATATGGAATCGTCCCTATTTAATCAAGGCAATAATCTGGCTGGGACAAAAAAACAATCAGATACGAGTCACGGCAGAGGTCATCGACAGAGAGGCTAGTTAGAGCGTGGTGTTTGTGTGGCTGTCCATCAGAATCAAACACGGTGTCCCTTAATTTGGCACCATCTGTCCCAGTCTACGTGAAACAACATGATAATTTCATAAAACAAGCCTCCTGCAATCTTGGCAGTGTCTCGTGATCCAACTGATTACTGCTGACGAACCCTCAACAGGTGTTAGGCAAAAGCCTCAGAGATTTGTTGAGAACAACTGTTTAGTTTCATTGTAATATGGGAAAAAGTAATTGACATTAATCTCTACTAACAGAGGGCGCACTCTATTGAGACAGTACCCGAACTGAACTAGGACGTGTCCAGAATGGGCTTCTAGAGGCTATGGCTACATCCATTGTAAGTGTGACCCCGCGTATATTCAATGGGCCTAGACCCAGACTTAACTGTACTCGACAAATTCCAGTCTACGACTTGAGCTGTCAATAAACCGTTTGGATGTAGCATGCTTGGAAAACAACAAGCATATTAACACGGGTATCTATTAGCCGTTGGACTGCGACTACTACAGGCACATGCCAAATTACTGCCAGCGTTTTCCATGTTTTATCAATGACCGTGTGATATTAATACATAAATAGTTTTAACTGCAACTTTGCTATTACGAATTCAGACTAATAAAGCTTCAAGTCTCACACACATTGGATGGATATGTTTGTGATCGCTAATATGTTAGGTTGAATTTTCAAATATTTTATAAAAAAAGTCCGTTGTGCCTTGTACCTCAGGCGAGGAACATGCACACCTCTTTGCATAAGAATGCTATAACTGTAACACTTTCAACTTTTCTGTTTACTGTAGATAGTTCGAATGTGTCTTTCGGTGACTATGTATTTACCAATAAATATGCCCTGGGAAATAGTGTGCATTTTTGTATTACAAAGGAATTATTCCTGAATAGGCATTTTCAGCTCCTTTGACGTAAATGGTTATGAGTGCCATTGCAGCACAATCCATGCTTTTCTTTAATAGTCGATGATGTCACCCCAAAAAATTGCATGGGAACGGTAAAAGGAATGCCACTTCCGCGTTGGAGGTATTGAAGTGTGACACTAACCCCTCAGATTGCAATCAGTGGTGGTCCTCTATGGAGGAAAACACACTCAAAACAAGTTGTGTAAAAAACAATTGGGCAATATCACTTCATTTGACAACTGGTTCTTGGCTAATCATCCGTCGGTACATCTGGGGGCAAATAACTCAACTATTTAGCAGTAAAGGCACAACAGTGCAGTTGATGATACGGGAATCTTTGGGTGAATTTTGTCCACTAACCTTCCGTTCATAATCTGTAAATGTCTGAACTGCCGCTGAAATGATGGAGGGATCTCGGGCGTTTGCTTCGTGTGCCGACCTGACAAACAGATTTCCAGGTAAGGCTTCAGAAGACACAAATTGTTTTCTTTCATAAGAAGAGTCCGGTGCTCTTTCCGATCTGCAGCATCTGATGTACAAAATCCCTCTGAAAATTATCTAGGGAAAATATCCAGCATTCCCGAGACTGTTGTTGGAGGTTTTTGTAGAAGCAGGATTCATGTTTGTATGTACTTCACTAGACAGAATCTTTTCGTCATTTCAGATATGGAAAATGTGGAATTTAAAGCCAGTTTCGTTTTCAAAGGATATAAGCACAAATATGAGGTACGGGAGGAAGGAAGGAGCAGGCTGCAGAGAGCAGGGCGTGCTCTGACAAAACCACTCCTGAGTCTCCTCACCGATCCTAAGCCGAGACACACGCTCCGAGCACACGGCAGGCCTGGCGTTTCCCCTCCGCCGGTGCCTCAGAGGGGCCAGTCACTCGACGTCAACGGGGACGTAGTGGCTAGGAGAGCTCCACAAGACCCTCTCCCACTTCCTCCAGTTCACGAGGCTCCCAATACCAACCCTGGTCAATCGTTCGCCGATGAGATCCCCACACGTTCGCGCTCACACAACGAAATCGAGGGAGTGCCGCTGGCCTCCGGTACCAGCACTGTCGAAAGCACGACCCCACCGCCAGTGCCTCCGAGGGACCACCGTTTGCGTTTCTACACGCAGCGCGAGAAGGCTAGGGACCACACGGACACAAAAGCTATGACAGTCCCCCTTCCACAGGCTTCCATCACCGAGACCCGGGCAGTGTTCCCCGCAGAAATCTCCCCATGTCTACACTCACACCACGGCAACAATGAACCCGTGTGTAGGCCAAGGACCACCCGTGCCAACGATTTCGAAAGCACGACCCAAGGCTCTTGTGGAAGAAAGCAAATCCCTGGCCCACCCTCCCCGTCCCAGGCACACGTAAGTAGGCACACGTGTGATCACGACAACATTAAGCACGGCGGGTACACTTACGGCATGTGTTTCCCTGAGGAGCTGCAAAGCCAGCCCGAGGCTGTGAGGGGTTACTCGTCATCCGATGAGGATCTGTACGCCAAGGAGAGCGATGAGACATACGACAAGATGAAGCAGTTACGAGCCCTCCAAAGGCAACGGGCCCCCGTCCCCTCACTCTCGGCAGACCTTTTGGGCACGCAGTCAGCTGAGGATGAAATATCCAGCGATGAGCAGTATGCCATTTCATCCTGCCCTCCAGGGAAACAATGGCAAACAATCTCCGTACAACAACTCACAGGTGTACCTATCTTTTATGTCTGATCTTAAATTTGAGAGCTGAACTCCACGTCATCGGATAGCGTTTGACCTGTAAGAGTTTGAAAACAATGCGATATCGACCCAAACACCAATTAGGTTTGCACATAAAGCAGTTCAATTCAGTGGAACAAAATATTACCAATATACACAGACCATATTGGACTCACGCCAACTTTATGCATATTCTGTAACGTTGTTTACCGAACTCCGAAACCGACTAAAACAGCTCTGCAAATTCACAATGGCGGTGTTCCAGCCTGATCCTCAATGGCTGTCTATATATATTGAAAAATGGGCAGAACGTTGTGTCGCGAAATGTGGACTTTTGTCAGCAGCCTTAAAAATGGGCGTCCATGTTTCGATATTTGGTGCTATTTCACACCTGCCCAAACTGGTTCATACACCGGTTTGGGCGGCCAATAGCTATGGGGATAACCAAGAAAAAGCCGAGTTGTTTTCACTGAATGCGTGGAAGGTATTTCAGGTCAATGCGATGTGTTTCTTTTTGACATGCAACCATTGCATAGGTTTTATGTACTTGTGTTCCATCGCATTTCAAAAATGTGTCGCCTAAGCTAATTGAAATTTGCATGTTTATGATCCAACGTGTTATGTTCTAGGTACATGGAAATCTTTAGTGTTCTGCGCATTACTGGGAAAATATACACAAATAAAAACAGAAGAAATGTACCTAAAATTCGGGACGGTATCCATTGACGTTTTCATTAAATAACAATAACTTAAGCTAGAATGGAAAAGGATGTTTTCAATGCTCGAATTGTAGGTGTCACTGGACGTACATGCAATTGACCGTAGGCATGAGCAAGGCTACACAAAGTCATCTACAGGTATATTTTAACTACTATAATGAAGAGTGGGCCATGCGGGGGGGGGAGTGGTTAAGCGGTGGTAGTTGGGATCCCAATCTGGAGACCAACTAGTGGAGGGGAGAAGCACACAGGTTCGGACAGACTAGATGGAATGGCACAGTGACACGTCCTGTTCTTCCTGTCAACCAGTTTAATTCTGTCTGGGCCCAGCGGGCCACCTGTAGAAGTTGTGCAGGCACTCGTAAGTTTCGATTCAACAAAACTAGTATCCAGTGTACAATATATAAAGTTACATTCCAGCAAGACATAGCTTATATTATGTTAATTGTAAGGATTAAAACTACTGACTCCAGAAATTTAGTATATTGAGTTGCGTGTGATTCAGTAAAAAATTGTTCCATAATAACCAAGGCTTGGGGCGACATGGCACTTCAAGGGCAGAACACACACACCCATGCATTCACACAGTCAACCCCGGCAGCTAGCTTCTTCCTGAAATTAACATGCTAATACTGGTGATGGCAAGGTCGGGTAAATGAGTGAGTAGGGGGTTACAGGAATTATTTGAATTCTTTTTAGGAATTAAACAAACAATTAAACAACAATGGGGAACCGAATGGGGCATCTCTCCAATAAACTCCTACAGTTCAATGTGTATTTTTTCTCTCTGACTACAATACTGCTCTGTCCATTCAAATTAGAAACACACTAAATTTCATACTCATAGCATGTAACTGTTTTTCTATTACAGAGGATAAGCAAGCCTTTTGGGCCAAGAAAAATCCTACAGCTTCCTCCAGCAGTTTGATTTCCTGCTGTTTTCCCTGTAATTATATTTAAAAAATAAATTCAATATGTGATTAAAAACAACAGTAATGAGAACCTTTTAGCAAATTGATACAGAATAATCGGCAACGTGAATGTGTTATTTCATTAATCCTACAGCACTTTTGGTAGATGAGAAATTGTAAATGTGCTTAAACTTGGCTTTGTTGTTTGGCTTTTGTTTTGTAGTGCTTTCCGTTCTGTTTTTTGGTCAGTTTTCCTTTGCCTGCGTGTCTTTGTCCCATTTGCCCCATTTGAGGAACTGAAAAATACGTGGCAACCTTACGGCTAAATCTATTTTTATTTTTGTTTGCACTACACCAAGCCTCAGTATAAGGCAAAAAGAAACTACACGCTGTCGTGAGGAGTATTCAATATCTTTTGATTCGCTTCAACACCATGCACATACGTTAATATTCTCTTTTCCCTTTGACTAGCAAAACAACCCAAAAAACAAAGTACAACTAAAATCACATGCATGGTTGAGTTTGAGTAAAACACGTAGTCGTCAAGTAAAGGTTTCAGTTAAGAGGCGTCATCAACACTTTCTTCTGGGTGCAAATTCTCCCAACCCTGACACCAAAAGAAAACAAAAATAGACTAAATAAATAAAACAAAATAAAAATATGACATTCTGCATTGGTTGTTATCAGTTCACCCGTAACAGTATATATAATGTACTATGCGCCTGTCAGTCAACGATCAGATATAACAACACATTCGAGAGGCCCCCCCCAACAGTTCCTGGATCCGCCCTGCTATTCAACAACTGTTGTCTGCCGCGGCATCACGAGATCGCGTCCATGGTTGTTGTAAATGAATAAGAAGTACACTTTAACGTCATCAAATCATAGTTTGCTGCCCCCATGATACTCGGTTACGCTTACTGATAGAGCTGTGCAGTGTACAGTATTGATGGAAAGCCCCTCAGCGTTTCCATTCAGATTTCAGTGAAAAGATCATCGGGCCTTTAATTCTCTCTTTTTGTAAGGTACCCAATACCTACGTTGGACTGTACGCTGTGTCGCAATGCTGGAGCGAAGTCCCTGGGGATTTTTTTAAGGGGGGATTTTTTCATCTATTTGTAAAATGAAACCGGCTGACTATAACATTCAATCTATATTGTCCAGTTCCCCATCATATCTGTTATACATTTAATTTTACCTTTTTTAAATTCTTGCTAGCAGTTCTTGCCTTGATTCACTAGTGATGTTTTTACATGAGCAGTCATAGCATGACAGTCGTCAAAGCGTTCTTGAGTGGCATGATACCTCATAAATTTCCAAAGATATAAGCACACGGTTTCTGTGCTTGTTTCCTCCTAAACTTGCCTTAGCTTTTGCTAAATGGCAGCGTTCAGAGTTCAATTTCATACCAGTCACTTTTGCAACTTTGCTAACTTATTTTTCTTCCAGGTGTTGAAGCATTTCTGTGTCATCTCAGAAACAATCGGGCTCAGCCGATTAATTGACAACAAGGGTGAAAGTGATCTTTTGTAGGTCAAATTCAAAACCGGTTAAATTTGTCTCGAGGAGCTGGGAACACATCAAAGCCACGGTGAATTTTGGTCATTTCAAAAGATCAGTGATCGATCTTTTTCAATATCTGTCCATTTGTCAGATTTGAACTCGTCATCACGAACTGATGGTCATGTGCGTGTTTTAAAGGACTGAATTAGTCTTTGTTCTATCGATTTCAAGAATGCCTCAAACAAGTTCATAGAATGATGTACAATTTTGTCACTGTATTGCAAGTCAAACAAGTTGTAGGTTGAACAACCAATCTATACCACAAGAAGATCTGAATCGATTCTGTGCGAATGATATTGGAGTACGAGTGCATTTTCTTGCATCAATTTGAAGGTTAATATAAAGATTTATCGGGCTACTCTCAGATGTTGACCCATAAAATTGGAAGTACATGGAAGTACGGCAAGTGTACATATTTTTAATTACGATATATAGACCTATACAACAAAATATTAACCATATACAAACTGTTATCTGATATTAAAAGTAGAAATGAATGTAATCACGAAAGCCGACATTAACAGAAGATAATATACAATCATGTGACGAACTCAAATGATGTTTGTTTAACATTGATAGACAAAGAATGAGGAAAAAGGTTGTCATATTCGTTCGGCGATTAGGGACTGAGCGTTCACTAAGAGGTAAGGTAAATGTATAAAATTGTTTGAACAAAAAGCAAATATGAGTGACTAAAGTAGAAATCACACACATATGAGAGGTTAGAAATTTTCGAAACAAATTTGAAATTAAGCCATTTATGATTTGAGCGAAAAGGTTTCGAAAGGTGCGGCAAAGTTCCTTAAACAAGCACATGCACAATGTTCTTTTTGTTTTCAAACAAATAAAAACGTGCCTGATATAGCATTACAACATATTTGAAAACGTAAATGAAACACTGTTTTCCTCTGGTTACCTTTTCTGTGAGAGGAATAAGTCGTATTTTTTAAGAAAACAGCTCTAGAGAAATAGGCCTTACTTTGGAATTTTAGAAAAGGGACAGAGATAGAGGAAGAGATGTTTTCTTCTGCCGGCAACAATGATACATGACAGAATGAAAATAAATATCAGATTGTGTGGTAATAGACGAATTTCCTTCTTGATGACACAGTTCGGCGTAGACAAAAATTTTCGAAATGTCAAGATCTGGTGGTTGAAAAATATGCGGGAAAGGTTTGAAATTGATTGACACTGTGTGAAAAATACTGCCTGACCCCTGCATGTGTACCAATCGTCTCTTCTGTACGAACTGGGGAAAAATGAATGAAAATAGGTATTATAATAGCCAGGACAACCCCAAATTGAAATCAGTCTGTCAAATGAAACTACTTGAATGACTTTCATTTTAAACTACTCTTTCATAAGTGGTACATTTAAGAATTTAATACAAACATAAAATTATGACTAAAACTTGGGATGTACAATACGATCGCAGCAAAATGGTTAAATATACCTACATTCACCCAGATTTTATGACAGTAAATTCGCATAACCATTTACTTTGAAATAGTTTATCTATCCTTGATTACATGTTAACTTTGCACGCCATACTTGTCACTGTCCGTAGGCCAAGGAGTTCCTCAGCATGGGCCGAGGGGGTTGCTTTGCATGTGTGTAACACCCGCTTACAAGGCGTCACATCCAGAAGCGAATGGAGTTTCTTACCGGTACCATCAAGGGAAAGGATTTTTGAAGGGATACGGTCTAATGAAGAGACAGTTACTCTGCCACTTTTGAAGTGTCTTTTAAGGAACTTGGACAGACGTCTAATCCATTTATCAAACACAGTCGTAACAACATCATGTTTAGGCTGCTTTGCTGCACTTTGATTTCGTGTATCAAAGACCCATGGAATCATGAAACGATGCAAGTTTTTCAAGCTTTCTCCCCGAAGGTTGCGTCTCACTCGTAACCAGGTCTACAAAAAGCATCTAAGCCGTAAATAAAAAGTCGTCTTTGACTAGCTGGGGTGGAGGAACAACCAAACATTAGGACTCGTGTAAAGTCTTTGGAAGTGAATTTTGCACTGATGCCATCCAGTTATCTGGACTCATGAATCCAAAAATAATGTATTGTCCTCAGTCCTTGTTGTAATCATGTGCCGGTCCTATGGATTTTTTGGCTCTAGATATGATTCGAAGGTAGAGTATGGGGCATATTACACAGTTACAAAAAGTCTAAAATTGTTGCTTTCTGGAGAATTTCTCTGACTCTGTGCCACTAAGGTCTGATATCAGAGAAAGATAGGTTACATTCTGGAATTTCCTAAAGCAACCAAGTTGCGGTGCAGAGGAATAATATATACATGTTTGATTCTGCAGATTTGAATACGTTAAAAAGCCCATCGAGGCCACCTTAAAACCTGAGCCTACGCACTTTTGCCTTCAGCTGTGCACACAATTAGAATTAGAATAATGAGCTGCCACGTCTGATGTCGGAGCATATCGAGTCAAGGACGCGAGGCATTGTAACCTAGTACTCACAATGCGTTGAACCTCGACCCTCATGCATGATCACTTTAGATAACTTGAATGCGACATAACCAGACTGGCAATGGAGCCTATCTGGAGGTTTTACGGTCAAATTCAATAAAACCCATCCATCTAGTATTAACGACAACAAGAACAAAACGGAGCGTTTTAAGAGAAACATATTCCACATGCATTCAACCATTATGAGATTACCTGAAACCTGTGTACAACTGTATCAAATCTATATACATTTTCTAGGAGTGTAGTTCTACTTGTTACTTGTAATGTTTATCATGTTAAGCATACTGTTTGGACAGAAGTAGGAGAGGATATTTTCAAAGTGTTATTTGTAAGTGACCCCGATGGGCAATCTTCTTTTATTTTTGCTCATGCTCTGGTGACAAAAAGTGCCTCTTGCGATTAAAGCAAATGGCGTGCCTTTAAAAAAAACAGTTCTGAAAGATTTCTTTCTGAGAAACCATTCTTGTAACTTCTAATGAATTGAAACACTTAAATCTTTTCTTCCCTTGTTGTTGGAACACATAGTGATGTGTATAAAAACAAGCTGAACTGAATATTCACTGCATGTTTTTCTTAACATTCAGTTTGTCATCTTGGCTGTGAAATGTGTAAACTGGCGTCAAACTTGTATAGGGGCCATTCCAGGAGGTTTGGATACAATTTGTGACGGTGTCCTTGTTACATGGGTAAATTTTACCACCTGTCATGACCTGTAGAGAAGTCATTTATTCTGTAAAAATAACACACATCCCTGTATTCAGCCTTGCAAGATGTATAATTTGGAATCCACACACACCCTTCCATATGCATACTTTTGGGTATTTCCTTTGTTCTCGTGTACAAAACTCCCACTCAACACTCCTTTTAGAGTAAATTTGAAATATATATTTCGTGAAATTCTTGTGGGGTACCACTTTAGTATTCCACAAGGATCAAAACTGGCCTTGTGGGGTATCTTCCATTGTTCCAGTACCCCACAAGGCATAATGTACAAGTGCACGGTGACCTCACAAGTTGTGCCCCAACCTCATGGAATGACCCATGAAAAATTGATGTACATTTATTTTCTACCGTTTGACCGTTTATACTCATTATTACCGACGGTTGGACAGATTCACGTACCCGAAAAGCATTTCTTTTTTTTTTTCTATCAATTGGTTTAAGATAGATTCATTACGTTTTTGTTTAACAGATGTTACGGCTTTGAGTTGGAAGTTTTCTCTCCGTGTTGTTTCTTGGCATCAGCCCGCTCGGGTATGTACAGGTAATTATATTTTGCTAGGTGTTGCTCCCCTGGGTCGAAGGCCACAAAGCAGCCGTCCGTGACCACTGCCAATTGCGTGAAGATGTGGTCCGTTTGGAACTCCTTGACGACTGCAACGTCTCCCTCTTTTGATCCGAACTCCATGACCAGAATTCCCCGCAGAACGGACACGATCAGGGCCCCCTCTGGCGTCGCCGCCACGGCCAGCTGGTCTGTTTGGGCGGGCGAAACTAGCCTTGCGGTCTCCCGTCCGTCCACGGTGTACCGCAGGATCTGGTTGGGCTTTGAGTGTGTGGCAACGAGAATGCTCTGGTTGCAGTCAACACAGACGTTGTTGATACCCATGGCCAGCGAACCCTTCGGAAGCTGAATTCGACGTAGGACCACGCCCCGTGAATGATAGATGAACAGCTCATGTGACTTGCTGTCACCAATGATCACGTGGCCTAATTTCGAGAGCGCCAGGTTTGCTGGTTTCTCGTTGTCATATGTGCATTTCCATCTGCAAAGAAAGTGATGACTGTTAGTCAAAATATATCACACAAACTATATCATGCAGAGCAAACAAAGAAAGTAAAATAAGTCAAAGAGGAAAATAGAGCAAACTGTCAAATTAACTTGGGGCTTAATGAATGATATAAAATCATCCTAATCACTCATTCATCGGGCTTAATTAACAATTCATAATTGTCAATACCTTAAATATTGTAACTACAATTTTAGTATGACAATATAATACCTTACAAATACCCAGGAAGAAAAACAGCAGCAACAACAGCAACGACAATATGCATGCACTTCACCGTTGAATAGCTTCAAAATTGGTGAAATAACATCGCAAATATAAAAGCTAAGAGGCGGAAGTTCAAGGCAAACATGTAAATCAACACCCGATCCGACTACCCACCGCTACTTATAAGTGAGGCCTGTGCAGCAAAATGGCCTGCAAGAACTGTGATGCTAATGTTATCGTATAATGCAATACAGTGACACACTTACAAGTGAGGCTAGTCAGCGTCAAAAATTTGGAAGCAGAAGGCTCGAACAAGCCTCACCTATACGCGTGCCTACTGTATTGTATCTGGTGCTAATATATTAGCACCACAGTTAGAGCATGGCTATTTTGCTGCACAGGCCTCACTTATAAGTAGCGGTGGATAGTCGGATCGGGTGAAATCAAAGCACTGTGACCTCACCACGTCCAACGGTATCACAAACTGACCACGTACTTGTGTGTAATGCATCCCTTATAGCTGTAAATCACCGTTTTCAGGTCAGACACCAGCAGCACTAGTTTCCCAGAATGGTCCACCGCAATCTGCGAGGATTTCCTGTGCAGGTATTTCTCCAACTCATGCTCAGACACGTAACTGCCGTCCTCGCTGTCGAAAATATAGATTTTGCCGTCTTGTCTAGTGTCGACTACGAACACACTTTCACTGGATAAGAGGAATGAAGAAGTTCAGGCTAACCCACACGGTTTTGTTTGTTTTATGACAATTTTTATAGTGAGGGTGGTGTGAATTTTTTTGATTCACCGTACAAACAAAGTATCTTTTTTTCTGGATTTCAAATCGACATTTTTAAGTCTGTGATACTAGGAGAACAAGGGAAAACAACATCGTGTCAACAAAGACAGTTTTAAAGCCTACATGTTTCACAAGAAACTTTCCTATTTTTCATTTTTATTATCAGCTAGGGGTTTCTGGACGTGGAAAAGTTTCAAGCCATACCTTTTGTTGTCAACACCTATTCCCGATGGTTTCTTGTAGCCACCGGGAGGATCTTCAAACGGTAAACTATCACGCACTGAAATCTTCAGCGGTGCTTGAATAACTGGATAGCCACATATACCAATGCGCTGGACGAAATGCATCTCAGTTGAACGGGGTATAACAGTCACTTTGTAGCTACGGTTGAGGTTGAATGAAGTTTTGGTAAGAGAACATGTCAACAGGCAAGAACGAAATAGAAATCTTATTAAACAGCAACTAAAAGCAAATACCACTCTTCGAAATAATGTAAAGAAATATAGCTGAACGGTTGTACTCACCTGCCGTCTTGGTTATCAGTAACGCTGTGTGGTTGCTCTGAACTGGCAGTTGTTATAAAGGCAGTGATCTCGTAGCCACCAGTTGTCACCCGTTCACCTGAACCGTCAAATGTCAGGATGGTTAGTGTGTAAGGCATATCAAGGACCGCAGTATTTGGAGGGCATCTACCCAGATCTGGTGTGGACAGTGTTGTGGAGCCTGGATGTAGGGGGTTGACGTTAATTGTGAAGGGGCTGTTGGGGATAGGTTTACTATTGAAAAGGACTGCCATGGTGATCTGCCCTGCTGTCGGGGGAGTATACACAATTCGGAACGTTTTCCGGTCATCAGTTTTCTTAATCTCCGCCTCAGTCTCAGGGGAGGAGGTGTCATCCAGGACAGAGTACAAGGCCTGCAGGTCTTTCAGACATGGGAGGCAATTTTCACAGCCTTCAAACCTGATGACAATTGTATGCTCACAGCGGACAAAAGCGTCGTTCCACGTAATGTCACTGGAAACCTGGTCGTCGGGTACTGTAGGCTTTACCTCAGCAACCACCTTGTGGAATTGTCCCAGTTCAGGCAAGAGTCCCTCCACTACCTTTAAAGTCTCGTCGTGATCCCTTGTCAGAGAAAGAAATGTCTTGCTAGCGGGCTGAAATGCCACAGAAGCGTCGATGTCGTGATCGATAAGTTCATGGAGCCTTGGGATAATTTGCTCCCGGGTTTGAAGAAGTTCAACGGCGTTTCCGATTTCGCAGGTTCTCTCTGCAAACAAGCTTGCGGTCTCGAGTTGAGACACAAACAGTTCAGCGTTTTCGGCCTGCTGATGGAGTTGCTCTATCCGTTCCTCGCTTTGCTTCTCAAGATCTGCAATTACATCATCATGCCTGCTCTGGAGCTGCTCCTGAAGATTACGAAAGATCCTCGAGATGTCGCTGGACATCTCTATTTTGCGGTTTTGTGTATTGTTGATCTCAGAGTCAATCTTCGTGAGAATCTCCTTTACCGTGGAGGTCTGATTTTGTACCATCTGAGTGAGATTTTGTAGCTCCTCCTTCGCCTCCGATTCTTTCTGATCCAGACTGATTATATTATGACCAGTGTGAGCTGTTGTGGCGCAAACCAAGCACATGGGCTGTTGGCATCTCTCCTCAGCGCAAAACACGGACAAGGAATGTTTGTGCTGCTGACAGTGAAGTTTGTGCCGGAGCAGTAGAATCCCTGGTCGCTCTTGCAACTCTTGTAACGAGTTTACGACATGACCGTCGAATTTGAGCATCGTGCGGTGCGCCTGGTCGCAGGACTGGCACAGGAAAGTGACACATTCATCGTGCGAGCAGAAGCTGACAGCATAGCCCCCTCCTACTCTACAGGAGCCGCAGCGAAGGCTGCTGGCCGTAGTCTCATCCCTGCCAAGGATGTGTTCCAATTCCTTCAGATTCTTGGCGATGAAGTTGTCGGGTAGACCCTGCACGCTGCCTTCCGGGACGGGAGCCTCACGCCGACAGACCGGGCACTGCAACTGCGAATTACCCCGGACAAGCTTGCCCAAGCATTCTGCGCAGAACCCGTGGAAACATGGCAAAACTTTAGCTTGCTTCGTGCGTTCATCATACTTCTCAAAGCATATCCCGCACGTTACTAGCTCTCCTAGAACCTCTCTTGTCATTCCAAGCAGAGATCTTTGCGCCATGGCCGTGAATTTTGCGGGAACGAAGAAATGCGCAGGGTGTTTTGAAATCTAATCACAGCAAAGAGATGAAATGCCTCGTTTACAGATTAAAATTTGGGTTACATTTTGTCAGCACAAGCAGTGAAAACTTCCTGAACCGTTGGCTCTAAGCCTTACTTTGAATGACAATTGCCTTGCAAGTCCTTTTATCAGGCAAATTTGGCTTACCTGTTGCGTCAACAATAGGTGTTTTTGCAAATTCAATGTCGCTGAGTTAGTGGCTGCAAAGGGAAATCTCCGAATGACATCAATCTATTTCGCAACCAATGAAATCAGGAAATATCTCCAAACGCCCATGCGCAGCAATACTGTGCATGGGCAGACCTAAAACTCATGTATTATTCAAAATGCATGCATTTCTAATTCCTTATCACGACGCATCGGCCAATGAGAGTCCGAAAGTATGTGTGCGCGGTTACTCCTGTCAACACGCCCAGGGTGCTTGCGCATTACACACGGTTGTAGGAATATACTGTCGCTCCCTTGCGGGCCGTACTCCAGCCGTTTGGGTGCTCAGGTGTATATTCGTGTCAACACGAGTGAGCTCCCTTGGAGCCAGGTGTGAAGGGGTCTCCGAAACCACTACCGGTACTGAAGTGCAAGGTTCCGAAACTTCACGTTTGTCCGACGAAAATGGATGGAGCTCCGCAGGGGTCTAAATTCTCCAATATGATGGCTGAGTTTGCGGGTAAGTCATTACTGTCCATTTCCCAAGAAATTAAGTTTGGCTTCGGTGTAATCCTATCCCTAACGTAGTCAATAAATCAGCACAACTCGTCGTGCTTTAGTGGGGTAATACGCTGTGAAGGTCTACGTCATAGATCTTTACAGTGTCCTACCTAGCTACAGAGCAATTTGTTCTAATGCTGTTTACGTACCCCATGCTCCTGAGTAATCAGAAAATCCAAAGCAATGCCATTGAATTTCATGAGGATTTATATTTTTTCGTCTTAAGTCCGGAAACATAAAAGTAATTTAACTAGCAGCAAAGCCATAGTCTACGGAAGTGTATAAGGGCCAGTTGCATAAAAAAACAAAACAAAAACAAAAACAAAAAAAACGATAGTACCTCGCTGCGGCGAGATAGAAACTCAAAGAAAATGTAAGTTGCCCTCATACGCTTCTAAAGTTATACTCTTCTGTAGAAAATCAAACATGATTTCCAAATTGAAGAGAAATAGCAACATGCGACTTGGGTAATAATAATACAAATAACTGAAAAACTTATCCTGCGATATTCTATTTCCATAGAATGTATCAACGTTAGAACGTAAGGGAATACATGGATATGAATGAATGTCACGGCGCTAGTACCCAAACCGCAGTATAAGAATATGTCTGTCCCTTCAAAAGGGAGAACACTTATACCAAGACATAATCCTGCTTCCATCGGTGATGTTTCAATCTTTCATGGGAACAGACGTATCTAGCCCTACCAACGCTACAAGAAAATTAACGGACATGTTGACACTAAAATTAGGAAATCACAATTCAAGCTAGCATTAAAACTTAAAAAAACTGCAGGATAATATCGATAAAAATCAACATACCTTGCAGTGCAACATCAACAAGTGATGAACATAAACAATTGATATCAACAAGCAAACAGAGACATACACTGACAAATAATCTAAAACTTTTTTTTTTCTAGGAATGTTGCCACTCAAAGGGGAAATCAGTTACAAAGATCCGGGAACCGGTACTGTTTACAAAGTAAAGATAAAAAAATCCAAACCACCGAGATTTTGTAGGAAGAAAAGAGAGAAATATCCAACTGATGAGGGTTACGAACTGCCCGGATGCCCGAACAGGCCTCTCCCTCCAGCACCGAATGGGCGAAGGCTGTCAGAACCTCTGGAGCCTGACTCGAATAGCGACTTTGAAGATCCTGTGTATGACCCAATCCCTGATGGTGACATGGATTGGTTTCCCAAGTCGGGAAAGCATGGCACCAGCCACGGTTCAGATGGCGGTGTCCCAGGTTTTATGAATACAGTCGGCGTTGATTCTTGCAGTGGGCAGCAACAAGAGCTGCAATACGAAATTCTCGAACTTGACAGCAGCCACAATCAGAATAGCGGTGATTGTGGAAAAGAATCTGATGAATTGTACACTCGACTTAAGCGCCGCGCAAATAGATCTGATGTGTAAATCAAAAGTTGTTTTGTGCGTTGATTTTACATGCTATGATGTGATCAGTTCTGATTTTCAAATGAGAACTTCTTTCAGCGTGATTCGTTTGTCTGCAGAAAACAGAAACATTTCCTTGAATTCCTTGCTATGACTAGCAAGAGTGGACCACTGGAGAGGTTAATAATGACGGGAAAAATACCCAGCACATAGTGCCGAGCCCCAGAAAGGCCTTTAAAAGGTCGTATATCAAACATATTCCACATTTTTGGCGCCACCCCAAAGCCAATCCACCTCTCTCGAAAAAGCTTGGTTTGAGATCCATTTGATGTTCAGAAATGAAACCGACCAACGTAAGAAAATGATGAGGTATGTAATGTAACTAAATCTTTCTTCCAACATTAGAGTATAAAAAGTGACATCTTTGGGAAATGAATTTAATTTGGACAAATGTATATTCAGCGTAACTGTACAGACTATGTAGAGATGATGTATAAAATAATAATTTGTTCTCAATGTTGAAAATGTGTAAAGCATCAATAATTATTGAACATGTATTATGTCTTTCATTATGTATTCTGTAAAACAACATTATGTATGTGATTAGTGATCCCGGGAAGTAGATTCCACGCGGGATAGGTCAGGCTTATACCTCAAAATGTTATTCATATCGACAACAAATAAGCGTATATGATATTTTGCTTTAAATTTTGAAAAATTGTATGTAGTGCTAGAACTGATAAGATCGTTTCAGTTTCAAACAGCGACAGCCCAACTGAAGTAGAAGCATTCAGAATGATGTATAAAATTGTTGGTAAAATGGGAAAATGTGTCTCGAGGGCTGAAAATCCTGAAATTAGACCTACCTCAAAGTAGCTGACATCTTCAGGCTGGGGACTGGAGGCACAGCTTTAGCAAGTGAGTGGTGTATGTTGCAATAATGGTGGGAAATTCCCCACTCATACTTCAGTGAAAGAAATGACCTTTTGTATTGACCCCCGCCGCTGTTATTCATTGTGTGTTCTCAGCCATGGTCACAAAGGCAATAAAATGACAAAGCCGAGGAATGGTCGAAATTCCAAAAGTCGTGAGCATTTCTTAATCTTGTACTCTAATGTGATGTGTGGATTGTCCTCATATTAGGTTCTTGTATTTGTCTAATGCTTGTATGATCTTTTTAATGCCTATTTTTCCTTGCAAATTGCTTTGGCTCCGTCATTACACGATTTTGTTTTCTTTTACGTGTCTTTTTATCCTTTTGTTTTCATGAGCCAAATTAATTAAAGCAACACCGGAAAAGATGTTGCTCAATGTGCTCAAACTTTGAAATTAGCTTTTCAGTATCATAATGCATTCAGGGAATTAAGCAAAGGCGATAACAGTATTTTTGAAGAAAGGGCAGTTAATCGATTAAAACTGGAACTCTTGATGGTGGTTTATTAGTCTTGCAACTGGTAACAACGTTGTTTAGGTTGAGGGAGAAGTACTGCTTGCAGGTGCAGAAAGGGAGCAATCCCTATTGGAAGAAGATTCTGCTCTGAGAAAAGAGCCGGTGGTCAGAAAAGATCCCGATGTTTCGACCAGCGTGCTCAATATTTACCATGTGTACACTATTCAGCTTTCAGGGCCAGACACTTCAAACAACACGTCGCTGTCACTCAAAATGCTTTCCGCATTGTGCCCGCATAAAAGACAATGAATTGGTACTAACCACTAACCAATGTGTCAATGTACAGTCTAGTTTCCATTGTTAATAATCAAGATATCCCTTAAATGAGGTATCTTAAGGCTCATTAAGGGGGTATTGGAGTACTTTTAAGATTGTAAGGAGTACAATTAAGATTTTTAATAGTCTACGAATAGTGACTTTGTGATGCATTATTTTTAATGGTTTATATTTTGTTATCGTTTAGAAATGCCTGTGTAAGCTGCATGTTTGTGCCTTTTACAATGGCTAATTAAAACAGATGAATTTAAATGTTGACCTTAGGTGCAGATAAAATTTGTCGATTACTATCTTGACAATTCCATTTATAAAACGCCCACAACGTTTATGGATTTTGTCCGTTTGGTACTTTAAGACTATGCTTTGAATCAAATCACATTCGGCACGGTCGAAATCCTCAATTTAGTAACATAAAGTCTCCGTGTTATAGTATGGAAAAGGGGTAGTGCCAGGCAGAAGGAGTGGACTATTTCACTCATCTGCCGACATCGTGACGTAGAAATGCACTCTCGCTGACAGTGAAAAACCTACAGTGCCCGCTTACTGAACCGAGACGTTAACCATTGTGCCACATTTATAAAGTGTTATTCGGGGAGAGTGAACAAAGTCTTGTTGACGACGGCTGAAGTTTTGCAGTAGTATCAACATAATTTTCTTTTTCATCAAGCTTCTTTTTAGAAAGTAACGTACTTGGTAATCTCGTCTCCATAGCATGATTTTTGCAATATCACTCACAATTAGGTCCTGAAGAAGTCATTCTACATGTGTTAGTATACGGAGGTATGTAATGGCAGTGAATATTCAAAAGGGAACATGTATAAACACGCGTAACATGGAAGCAATAACACACTCATGATCGGGACGTGTTTTCCTTGCTTCGTGTGCTCGTGATTTAAAAAAAAAATTCCTAATCATTGGCATCATCACTATTGCCGGTTATGTGATGACATCATCCTTTTGCTCACGAACATGGACATTTTCATAAGCACCTGGATTATTACGTGCCTGTCTTTTCTTGCTTCAGATGAGAAAACTTTACTTCTAAATGATTTCATACCTTTATTCAAGTCATAAAAATCAAATAAAATCTCCTGTAATCAATGCTCAAACATGTAACTTTGAAATGTCGAAAACCGACATTAGCTATGAAAGTTTTTGACATCTCAGAAAAGAGAAACACATCAGTGGAGAGGAAAACTCAAACCAACCAATAGATGTTTAATCAACCAAACCTGCTGGGTTAAAGTTAATTTAGGGTTCATTCTAATCCACCAATTCGGTTAACATTGTCCAACGATTGCTTAAAATGAACCATAACTAATTCAGTCTCACAAAACACAGATTACATAACCAATTTGTAACCTGGACATTGCAGTTTTTGCCTGTCCTTGAGTATAAACTCTATCCCACGTATGAAAATTCTTGATTAACGAAATATATAGTTGAGCTAGGTACACAGAAATCCAAAGTAAAGACTGCGTTTCGCTTGGCCAATCCTCTGACCTTTAGGGTAAATTGTCCGCGAAAAACACTCCAATTTTAAGCCATTGAGAGACACCGTTCTTCTGATGGTCGTAAGTCTCAAAAGAAGCCTAGGAACAGGTTGGTTTGTTATTCCAGTACTGTTCTTTTCCAATGGAACAATCTACCGTATCTTCTCACATTAGGAACCCAGAGAGTGTATCAGCATTCACGGCTAGTCTTCTCTTCAAGAAACATTTTAGAAACGTCATGTAAACAATTCATGGAGCGTTGTAGGTTTAATTCAAACACTGTTTATTCATCACCTATAGTCATGTAACTAGTCCAGAATTATGTAGCAAAAAGAGAAACATTGGTTACACATATGCGATGATTAAGCAGACGTTGGAAAAAGACCAATGGACACGTTTTATGAACAATATTGTCAAAACAAGCAACGAAATAGAACCATTTACCATCGCTAAAAGCTGCTGAACGTCACAGCAACGTGTCATCTATACTGTTGTAATAAATAATTATCAATAGTCTTGACGTTGCAATATCCTGCACCGTCTTAGCAGGGGACTGGTAACACCATTGACGTCCGTCAGTTTGACCTGATTTTACGTTGAGACTCCTTACCCTGAATTTCAAAAAAATATGCCATTACCAACAAATTGAAGCGAGGGGAGGCCAGTCCCGAAGTAACTGCTCTCCTGAAAAGATTAGCGAAATACCCTATAGCCTTATACTCTAAACATTACACATGAGCTCGACTAGGTATTTCAATTAGGTGTTAGGTGATTGAAATCTTGTGACATACATTGCCAGACTTGAGAAATGACTATCCAAAGGTAGCAACTCATTGGAACGTACCCTGTCTGGTGGAGGGGATGAGTTCGGGAGGGAAATCGGTCTGTACTGTGCCTTTGTCCCAGGGCCAAGGTAGAAAGTTTATAAATAAGTGGGCTTGTGTCCTTCCTGTGCCAGAGCTGTTTATGGACAGAGTAGCTCCAACTCTAGACTTTGGAACCTAAATGGCCGTTCATTATAAGAGTAGTACAGCATGCCGATGTGTGTGACTATTGTTCGTGAGAACTGATGCGTAACTCAGTATTCATAAACTATTGTAGACAGTTTCTCTATTCAGCAAATTGCAACGTGACCATATATTAACATTTGATAATGCCTGCAGCGTAAAATCGCGCCGGCACTTGGATAAACAGACAGTTTAATCCATTCCTGTTGGTCAAGAGTTTGTGTGCAACACGACACACGGAACCTGTCATGCACTTTATAGGAGATTCTTATGGACTACTTGCACTTGGAATATACCATAAAAGAGATGGGGGTGTTCTGGAAAATGAAAGTTTAATACTTGAACAAAGGAACAAAGGGATGTGGACTTTCCATTCAGCACGACACAATTAATTATTCATAAAGAGAATGTATCATTAATGAATGTTCTTGCGTCTTCTTTTTACGGTGCTTACTCCCCTTGGGATGTCCCTTTTAGAAACAAAGTTAGAATACTTTTGGTTAAAGTTTGACTTCTAAAGAGTGTCTACGGTAGAGACATTTATCTTGCCTTTATGTCTCTTTTGTTCATGTAGTCAGAAACGGTGTTCTTTATTGTAATTATCATAGACAAATCCTGGGGGGGGTTGTGTGTCTACTCAGAAGAGCACACATGCACCATTGCATGGTCTTATCCTCTTTTTCCAACGCGACACACCACTGACAGAACGCTAAATCGGTGCATTCTTTCAGGCTACTTTCTGCATTCTTGGGAGGGGGGATAAGTCGTATTCAGAGTAGGCATGGGGTCCTGGTTCTTGGGGAATACTGCATAATCTCCTCATCAGGGATATGTAATGTGCAGACGCAGTACAATGCCCTCAGTATGCAGTGCAATGAACGTAAGACCACTCAGTGCAAATACTGCAGGTATATACATGTACCAGTATAGTACCCGACACATTTACACGACTTTGGAAAGTATAAGCGACTCGTATACGACAGGTGCACGCCGAAATCTATAAACACTGATCAAATATACAATAAATCAGATCAAATATACAACAGTGACAACAGGTAACATCTTCTATTCATGAGGTGACATTGATAGATGTTATGAGGTGACATTGACGGATGTTAGGTGATATTGATAAATGGTAGTTGTTGTCACTATCGCATATTTGATTTGTGTTTATAGATTTCAGCGTGCACCTTTCGTATTGAGTCGTTTAAGCTTTCCAAAGTTGTGGGAATGTATCGTGTACACTACTGGTGCATTCATGGAGTATGTGCATTGGGTCGTCTTATGTACATGTATATTCTACTGTACCGAGGGCGTCGTACTGTACATGTACATGTAGTAAAACACGGGTGGGAGTGCTTATTCTGGCGCACAATACAACTTTACTTTCTGTCTAAAAGTGGACGCGCTGTGTTGATAATTGCACCAGTTGTCAGAGTACTTGTTTTCATATTCATTATGTAGTCCACAGGTGACTTATATGTACATGCACAGACCCGACAGCTATATGCACTTCGAATGAGACAATTAGCCAGAGTTGTACCAGGATAAGAGTGGTTATAAGCAACAGCTGGTAATGACACGTAAAGTGTATTAGGCTTTGACATTTATTTAATCAAATAAATCTGTGTACAATTTTAAATTGTTTTGAAATAAAGGTATTTCGTCGACAGGGTTTATTTTAAATTAATGACTGGGTCATCCCTCCTCACCATAAATTGACATAAATCAGCTCCAATTGACAACCAACATCGACTATCTGACAAAAGCAGTATTTATGCATGGGAATAGATATAGCTGACTGCTGATAATGCCCTCGCCTGCGGCTTAGGCATCAGTCGCGTGCATTCTCATGAGCCGGTCTTAAACGCACATTTAAGACAGATTATTCACACACTGCTCCTTTTATTTATGCAGCGACTCTCTCTATACAGCTTTGTGTTGTGCTCTCGGAATTAGCCTGCCTGAATGCCAGGGAATTAAAAACAAAATCTGAAATTGTGTGAAAGTAGGCGTTCCTGCTGCTTTGGTGATTTGGTAGGAAATGTTTTGGATCTACACCTTTACTGAATGATACGCTCAAGTTATCTCTGGTCTAAACAATTGAAATTAACTATTGGTTCCCTTGGTAACACTGTTAAAGATGGTCACTCAGTGAGTATACAATGCATGAACAATTCCTGTTTATTATTTACCCCTTATGCCTGTCATACGCGTAATTTCTACTCTTTGGAGAACACGGTTTGCATATTTTGAATCGATGATAAAAGTTTAAAAAGGTAACAGGTTTTATTTCCATTCGATAAAGAGTGACGACAAGAGAAAAAAAATAATTTGTAGAACTGGAAATATCAAGAAGACCGTGAGCACCAAAAGCTATTGTTAATAATTCGTTGTGAAATTGCATGCACTTTGGGGTATTAAAGTTCACAGAAATGAAGTCTTTCAAGTATTTTTAGTAAGTACATACCCAGAAAAGTTGTACCTGATTGTTGTAGCTAAATACATGATGCTGCCATTTCTTACTTTGCAAAAGGTAGGATGGACTTTGGTTTTACATTCCCAAGTCATTTGCTGTCTGGTATCTCTCCCTCGTTGTCTGATTGGTTAGAAGTATAGCTGTATTTAACAAGGTGTTTCTCCCCGGGATCGAACGCCAGGAAGAACCCCTCCTCAGCCAATGCCAACCCCGTGTAGATGTACTCAGTCGGGAATTTTCTGACCACCACTGGACCACCAGGACCCAAGACTAACACGCTGCCCAGCACCGCGACGATCGTGGCGCCCGACGGCATCGACGCCAGGGCCAGCTGGTTGCTCTGGGCTGGGGAGTTCCAAACAGTCCTCCCTCCGTCAGCAGCGAACTCAAGCAGCTTGTAAGGCTCTGAGTGTGTAGCCACGATAATGTTGTCTGTGTGTGGCTCCACGCAGACGTTGCTGACACCTGCAGTAAGGGACTTAGGCGGAAGCGGTATGCGACACAAGGGGTCGCCCCCTGTGGCACGGTAAATGAACAAAGTCTGCGATTTGCTGTCGCCAATGACCACGTTGCCACTTGATGATACAATGACGTTTACTGGTTTGGCATTGTCTCCAGCACAGACCCACCTAATAGCCAAAGATAATATATTCATATTCATTGAGCCTCGTGCCAATCTAACCAATAAGCTTCGATGCTTGTGTACAAAAACCGCCCCAAACATACTACATTAGATGAAATACCTGTGTTCCTCCTCTCCCTGCGCGGTACATGTAATAACACACCTCAAGTTGGGCACCAACAACACAAGTTTCCCTTCGGAGTTTACAGCAATCTGCAGTTTTTTGCGCACACTGATACTTATTGCCCCACCGGGCATGAAACCGCCGTCGGTTGCCAGTCGATGGATGCAACCTTGCTTTGCATCTTCCACATACACAATGCCTCTGGACAAAATTAAGTGAGAATAAAGAATGTAAAAGAAAACAGTTAGTTCCGTGCATACATTGGTCACTAATATCTGACTATAAGAGTGGACCTTGATACTAGAGTGCTCTTAGAAAACTGGACTCGATTTTTTTTGTACTCAAGTCAGCACTTATAAGAAACAAACAATGGCCTTCGTCTATCCGAACCAAAATCCCATCCCAATTGCACTATGTGCCCTACCAGGCCTAGTATTTCCGTTTGCTCTTGAACCGTTCGAAACAACTTAATTGTTACAGCTGTAACAATGTGAAGAAAGGAAAACCAGTCAACCAAAAAAAAACACCCAAAGTCTTTTACTAAAAAGGACGGGACAAGCCATCATGGGAAGCAAAAGAAGCAAAAAAAAAACGAAATTAAACCAAACAAACTTCAAACAAATCAAACGAAAATGAAGACAAACAAAATGGGATGACAAAAAAAAAATACTTGTCAATGTCCACTGCCATTCCTGACGGGGCCGCGTAGCCATCTGGAGGATCCTTAAATGGTAAGCTCTCCTCTACGGCTATTATTAGTGGCATCCCTGGCTCCAATTTGTAGCCGCAGATCTTGAGGTCCACAATGTGTCTGTCCTTTGACCGAGGTGTGAATATTACTTTGTAACTAAACATGGAAAGCAAAAATACGAACGATTAAACGTTTACTCGTACAACTGGGTAGATGGATGGCAATCAAGAAGTGTATTGAGCGTGCATGCATAAACCTATTACATTAAACCCACAAGCGTGAACGCCATGATATATATCTACTGGACAGCAAAGGAACTTGCCACTTCTGTCAAAGGCCACACATAAAAATTCACTCCATAGACATAAACAAATTTTGTACACAGGTATGCTGCAATACCCCTTACTAATCACATGCCCAAAAGCAAGTGATTATCTTTATAACAAAAAAAAATGACATGTGTGCCAATGTGTCCTACCTATCCTACCGCTCCATCGTTTGAAGGTTTGGAGGCCAAGTCAAAGGGTATAGATAATTTTGGAGTCACTGCTGCCGAGGAAATGGAAAGATTTGGAAGAGTTTCACTGACGGAAATATTCGTCGGCATAACGCAGCTACCACACCACTTTGCACACCCCCAACGTTAAGAGTTGGTCAGTCTTTTTACGAGAATTTGATTTGTTGGAAAATTTTGTTTTGCGAGTAACAATTTTGTTTTGCCACTTGCAAATTTGATTTCTTCAAATTCCTGTTAGGGCCGATGCCTGTGCATGTAGCATGATGCATATGCACACGAATGGGGGTGTTCCTCCTTAGTGTGAATTTGACCTGTATGAAGACTTAAGTTGAGACTTCATGTCTTGACCTGTGTGAAAGTCGCCATGATTATGTCATCGAAAAATATAAATTAAACTAAAATACAAATGCCCGTCTGTATGGTAATTTTCGTTGGTCAGTGATTTATAAATATTCATGTTCTCCATTTGTCATTTATGGATCATATCCTAAATTTAGTTTCCAATTTACATGACTTATGCATGTTTTGAAAGCTTTCGTTATTCATTCCCTAAATTACATTTGGAGGGCATGGAGGGGTATTAAAATATTTCAGGGAAACATTGATGTATGTCCTAATGTGACCCACATGTTTTTCATCTTGTTAATTTGCCAGATGCTCATGAAGCAGTGTGCCATACCGTGAGACAACCGTGGTTTGGTGAATTCATTGCCGTCACTAGCGTGATTGAGTAGTCTACAAAAAGCCATATAACACGGAACTGCTGTCATATGGGGTTGAAAGCTCACTTATTTGAAAGTTGAACAGCCCCAAAACAACTCAATGTGATCATATTACATCTTGAAGCATATTGAGCTGTTCAAGCTTACTCTATTTCATTGACTATCCCATCTAACTGCCTTGAAATTATGTAGAAGGTTCCTAACCACCTGGATGACGAGCAATGGATTAACACATACACAAGTGCCAGAAGCAGCAGGCTTCTCAGTGTACAGGGCTGCAAACTTGTGTTTTTCTTTTCTCTGAAACTTGCCCTTTGAGGTGCTCTTTCCATCATAAGTACATGGATGGGTTACAAAGATTAAAGAATGGCAATGGACAATTCTACTAGCCTAGTTTGTAGTGAGACAGTGAAGGAAGTAGCCAAAAAGTTCTCACAAAGACCCCCAACACACAAAAAATTAATGACTATTCCTGTGCATGTATTTATCAGAAACAAAATGATACTTGCACCCCATGAATTTACATATTTAGATCAAACCATTGGTTGTCATTTTTTTCTGTTAAACTGTAATTTTCTTGTATGTTTTCCTATATGTATCTTTTCATGTTCAATGTTGATGTGAAATAAATTTAATTATGATTCCAATGCTACGTATTGTCATTTTTGCCTTAGGCCACGAAAATGACAGGCTATAAAATACGCAGATTATTTCTAAAGGTCATTAATTAGTTGTGTTAAAAACAAGTTTCAAAAGACAGTGAATGCTACCCTGGTTTTTCTCGTATTTCGAGTTTAGCGTGTTTTTTTTATTCGGACTCATACAAAAAATGTATTCAATTTAAGAATGGGATTTCCCTTGTGGTCCAGTTTTGAATAATACCTCGTTTCAGCCGCATTTGTATAGCTCCACAGGTTGGGTTTGAAGCGTGGTGAGAATTTGCTAGGTCATGATTTATTTCGCAAGTAGCAGTTGTTTTGTTTATTTAAACCTAAAAAAAAAACCAAAAAAAAAAATAAAACTAGGGATATCACTTCCTGATGCAACTGGAATTTGAGTCACCAAAATCCTTCCGAGCATCTTTCAGTTTTGAATAATTGACCTTTTCCATGGTCGTTTCGTTTTATTTTTTCCTACATTAAAAGCAAGGCAGGCCAAATCACGTCGGTCTAAAGTAGCTTCTGCTTCTGCCTGTGCTAGTGTCGCATGGTTGCGTTGCAGGCTAGGCCAAAGCACTACGCACGCCCCCGAGGCTCAAGTCAGGTATTTTATGATAATCTGGATTTGCGAGAATTTTGTTTGTCGAGAGACGATTTGTTTTATGAGATACAATTTGTTGATCGAGTCAAACTTTTGTTTTGCAAGGTTTGTTTTTTTATTTTTTTGAAAATAGTAATTGTGGTTAATTTCGTACTGTCATTATTGTCATAGATTTCTCCTTGTTTTATTAACATTTTTCTGCTCTTCTCATTTCATTTACATTTTAATAATATTTTCTTTTATTTTTATTAAGTTTTCATATTTTTGTTTTCTTATATTTATATATTTTTACCTTTTATTGCAGTGTTAAAGTTTTCCTTCTTTTTATTTTTAAATTGTTGTTCTTAATTGGAGTTTTCCTATTTTGGTTTTATTGTTATTTCGTTATTTCTATTCTTTTTTATTTTATTTATTTATGTTATAAATCTAATTTAGTTTATATTTTTCATATTGTCGTTTTTGCCCCGATGGCCGCCCATAGGAGAGTGACTTCCAGTGAAGCAATGAAAATGAACCAGTCGGTATTCACAATGGAAATACGTATTTATATAAAACGTGCTACGTAAACTCTCCCCTAATTTTGCGTTTCATTGCCTCTCCCGTCGCAGTTATAACATCGTGCAAAAGGTCTTTGTTGGTTTTATAATAGATCTGTTAACCACAGTTCGAATGGTTGACATGACCCCGTTGCTTTATCAAGCATCCTGGTGCTGGCGCTGCATGATACGTTTGAGTGGTTATTCCATCCACACTTACAGTTGTAGTCAAATGTTTTCATTCACTTTGAGAGTGTTTACAACAATTTAAGACTTTACCAATTTTGGCAGCCATTCTTGCTTGCAGGTGATCAGCAAAAATAATCAGTTTGTTGAAATGGCATGAACGGAAAGTACCCAAGTGTTATATCTCTGACTAAATGTAATTGTAGACGGAATGGCTGCAATCAAACGTGTTATTAAGATTTTGGTATTTCATCAGCTGGAAAGCCATACCAAAGATAATAGAACAGAACGGATCGAAGGGGATATAGGGGATGGTTGGGGGAAGGTCCCAGTGATCTGATAGCCCCACCCCCCCAAAATACAATGCGTAAGAATAAAGTATAAAAGTAATAAAAAAGCTGAATACAAAAGAAACATGGACGACAGTAAGTAAAGTAGTTAAAATGTAATGCATTATCTATGTATCTATCTGTCAACAAGAGGTCGAAACGATAAAAACAGACGGGCCTGACCCCTTACCATCCCCGTAAAAGAAAAAAAAAACGGGGAAAATGCTCCCAAATAGCCATGCAGGCTTCTTTTCTTTCTCGGCATATATACTGCAAAATTTGATTTCATATTAAAACGACGATAAAAGCAAATGGCGAACAGAGTTGATCTAAAAGTTAATATTACCGATAATATTTGATATCATAGTTCAGAAGTCGTCAAGTATGAACATTTCACCCGTCGCCTAGTTCTTAGCATCTGTGCGTGACTTGTTCAAAGTTACAGTTCATGAGAGAATTCAGACTATCTCTTTTAATTTGGCACGATTAAGTAGCTAACAAAACTGAAAAACAGCAAAACTAAAACAATAAAACAAAACAAAATGGAATCGATACCCCCATACACCTTGCTGTAATTTCTAACCTGCCATCCTGATTGTCGACGACTTCAGCCTGTTGCCATCTGTCAGGGTGTCTTGGTGTGTTTATCATTGCGGTGACATTGTATCCCCCAGTGGTCAGGCGCTTTCCTTCCCAATCCCGTGTCGTCAAAGTCACTGTGTACGGCATGTTTAGGACTGCGGTAAGAGGGGGGCATTTGCCCATAATGTTCCCCACTACTTGAGTTGAGTTTGGGTTGAGAGGGTTGACGTTGATAACGAAAGGGGTTTCGGTGGTGGGTTTGCTGTCCACGAAGATGGTGAGGTAAACCTTGCCAGCAGCTGGTGGGGTGTAGACTAAGCGGTAAGTTCCTTGCTCGTCGGTCTCCTCGACCCAAGCTTCGGACTCAGACCGCGATCGGTCTGAGTTGGCTTCTGTGGAGCTTTCCCCTGCTTGGACTTGGTCACGGCCGGGCATGAAGTACCGCGCAGACAAGCTGCTCAACCTTGTTCGACGGGACGATGGCCCCCTGAGTTTGAAAAAGACAACGTGCTCGGCTCCTGCGAAAGCGTCGCTCAAGATGATTTCAACACCAGGATCTTGGTTTTCGGAAACCTGAACAACATCAACCAGGAACGGGCTCTCTTCAATCGGAACCCTTGACAAGCTGATATTCAGCTGATGCAAGCCGGCCACCAATGGTTTTAACGCCAACTCAAAGCAGTCCCCACATATTTCGACACATTTGCACTCTATCCTGCTACCATCCGGTGACTCCAAGTAAGCATGTATCATCCCAAGAAGTCTATCTAGAGATGTGCTGGAGGGACCGTCAGCACGAATACGGACTTTGTTAATTTCTCCAACAACCCAGGGTGTCCCACACTTAATCGGGAAGTCGAGTTTCAACGTTGGAATTTGCTCTGGAAAAACGTTGGAGGCACCGAAATGCCCAAGGCTTGGAATAAGCTCCTCAATCTTGGACAGGACACGGCCATGTCTCTCTGTGAGGATAATGAAAGACTCCCCAGTCGGACTGAACAGGACAGGCCTCTCCACATCGACTGCAATGAGCTCGTGGAGCCGCGAGATGATTTGTCCCCTTGCCATGAGGAGGTCTACAGGGCTGCCGGTTTCGCATGCTTTATCGGCAAACTGGCTAGCCGAGTCCATCTGTGCTGCAATTAACTTGGTCTGGCTGTTTTGGTGCTTGAGTTGATTTGTCCTCTTAAAACACACTTCTGTCAAATCCGCTAGAACGTTCTCTTTTCTGGTCTCGAGCTTGCTTTTCAGGCTATCAAACAGAGAAGAAACAGTAGACGACATTTCCACCAATAGGTCAGCGGTCTGCTTAATTTCGGTGTCAATGTATCTGGAGATCCCCTCACATTTCACTTTTTTGTCCGCAACAGCACCGGCTAGATTTTTCAACTCCTCCTTGACAGCCGTTGATTTCCTTTCCAGGTCCAGGACAGAATGGCCGTTGTGGGCCGTTGCAAAGCATACCAAGCACATGGCCCTTTGGCAGCTCTCTTCGTCGCAGAACATGGACAGGTCTTGCCTGTGCTGCTCGCACTTTAACGTCTGCCTGGGCAGGGGGATGTGTGACCGCTGCTGCAGTTGCTCCAACGAGCTGACGATGTGACCCTCAAACATATGCATCGTGCGGTGGGCACGATCGCAGCTCTCACACAGAAAGCAAACGCAGCCAGCGTCAGAGCAGAAACTGACCGCTGGGTCCCCATCGACGATGCACGAGCCGCAGCGGAGACCTTCAGGCCTGGTCACATCCACGTTCAGAATACGTTCCAACGGTTTCAACTTCTTGGCGATGAAGTTGTCTGGAAATTCCCGCACGCCTCCCCTTGGAATGGCTGTATCACGCCGACACAACGGGCACTGGAAATCCACCTCGCCTGGGTTGCGTCGGGTGAGATTGTCGAGGCAAACCAGACAGAATCCATGCAGACACGGCAGAAATTTTGCAGCCCTGTCAGCATCGTCGTACCTCTCACAGCAGATAGGGCAGGTCAGTATTTCAATAATTTCACCGGTTATTTCAAACAGAGACGCCTGCGTTGCCATGCTTTGACCCTATACAGACGATCCACTAACCTCAAGAACAGCAACGCGTCCAAAGTGTCTAACGCCAAACGCTCTGTAAAGATTAGAACCTGGCTGTTTCAAGTTTATTTCTAATGTAATGCCAAGCCCACTACTGCGGGAGAAGCAAAGTTCAGTAAATTTGAATATCAATACTCAGATACGGATTGACTTTCAAAGCACTAAAAATAACATGGAAAGAATGCAGCAAATAGTCGACGTACTCTGGGACTTCCACGGGCTTCCCAGGTCACCGACTTGTTTGTCTGGAACATGAAGCTAGTTTAACACTATCTTCCAGGTATTTCCATACATAATTAATCCAGTGATCTCCACCATTAAGTCAAGTCATTAAAAATAAGTTGCAACGATTACATGTTGTTACGGCAGTTTACTCTGGAACAAACAAAAAAAATCATTAATGGGAACCGTTGTTTGCTATGTGTTATAAATGTTGTCAATTAGCCGTCTTTTATGTTAAACATCTTTAAAGTTGAACATCTGTTGTAATTTGGCTTATTTTGGGGTTCATGTGAAAAGCGGTTGTCGTGGCTTGTCAGCTACAGAAAAGATAAAAAGGATGGTTAAAATCAGTGATTTTTTTTTAACTCGTCACTTCGGCAGAAGAGTGTATGTATACTTTTGACCACTATATCCCACAAGTCAAACTTTCAGACGATGGTCAAGTACAATGACAGAATTGCGCGTGGTCATGTAGCTATACCACGGTTTACTCTATCGGCACCTATAGATCAAGTTTTTCCCATGGTTGGTGACTGGAGACATCGGGTAAAGCTTCAATGGTGGAGTGTAGTGCTTGAAGAGAGGCTGCAAGCAAAGGTATGCGGCATTTGGTTGGATTCAGTCGTTATAGGTCATCTTTGTTTTGTGAGGAGAGTCACACATTTTGAGCCAAGATGGCGACTCCAAATCATGCTCACGGGTATACGCACATTCATTATGCAGAACAGATTTCTAACCGTAAATACTTCGCAACCTCGCAGGCTGCTCTACAGATAAATACATCCAGACGCCTACTGTACAGAAATGTTACCCATGCATTGCATTGCACAGGTAGTTCACATCTATTTTTTTTTTTACACAGATTCAGAAGGTCGTTGGTTTGGGATGGCTACCCCTTCTGAATAGGTTTCTCTTGAATTCCGTCTGCGCATGGGCAGCGATAAATTTGTACCATTACGTCAAGACACTGCTTGTGTAGCTTTCACAACACTCGTATCTCGCGCCGTTCACTTGGTGTAAGGCGTTACTCTTGTGCGGACTTTTGCATCGTAGATGAAAAGTTTGCTTTTGAGGGAGCGCCTGTAGGACACCTAGGACAAGAGTTTACCAAAGGCAGTGGATGCCTCTGGTCAAGTGCCGGTCGGAAATACCCAGCATACTTCCAGGTTGACCGATCCCGAGTCTAGCTTACTTCCTAATACCCGGATCTGACTGCGCTTACCCACTCCATAGGATGGCCAATGCACCAAACGGGAAGAATGTTCTCAGCAAGTTCGAAAGTAAGTGCTGACTTCCACTTTATTTTAAACTGAATAATTTCATGCTGTGGGCTATAAAGGGAGGAGGGACTACGAACAAAGATGCCAATACCATAACACGTTTAGTTCTCAAAATATATTGCAATGTGTAAACCTGAATAATACTTGGCAGAGGTTAGTCCTCGAGGGCACTTAAAGCTACTCATGCCGGGCATGCGTGTAGAGGCTCATTCCTGGGACTCACAACGAGAACCCACAACATAGGAGTACATCGTTATATTCTGTCCTCGGTTTGAAACAGAGACCAATACTAGGATGACTGAAATTAGTAATAAATCGCCAGATTTCACATCATAAATTCCAGAAAATATATCTTGTTTTAAAAGAAAAAGGATTTAGGACTGGATCGCAATCTATTATTACTCTTCATTCATACATTTTGCCGGAATGAAACTGAACGATTGCTTCCCCAAAAGAAAAACATCAAGTCAAAACGGACCTCTCATTTCCGAAAATCTAATATATATGATGACCAGTAAACCTTTCTGTATTCATAAGCAGATGAAGAGTTTCGAAATTATTATGCTAGATATTATGCTTTATTTTCACCAATGTATGATTATAACGAGGGCGCCATTTTGCACAGGGCACTTTTTATCAAAAGGGCATGCATAAGAATAGTGTTTTAAAAATCGTAAACTACACAACAGCAAATATTTAGTGGTAATGCTGACCACGGCTTTTGTCCAAATAAGCTATTTAAGAAGAACGCGAAAAGTAAAGTGGAAACTACTCGCAAAAAAAAGAAGATTATACACAGAGCCATGGAGGCACTCTCGTTCTACCTTAAATTAGGGCCTACACCACGTTTTACATGTTAAATGTAAAAGTTGCCATTAACGTAATATCCAAACTGTTGAATTTTTCCCTTTTACTTCTACAAAAGAGATCAAGTCATCATAACATGTATACAAAGCTTTACTTTACGTTTCCAAGTCAAAACAAAACCCCATGGTTCTTTGAAAACAGGTGCCCAAAGTAAGTTTAGCTGGTTGCATTAAATAGATACAACTTAAAGGGAACATTCTACATAAGAGAATACAGAATGAAATGGGGCAGACCAATCCAAAATCGTTGTAGGTGGACCGTGCGACGATTCTTGAAATACTACACCTGACCATTTACGTTCAGGCTCCGCCTACTTGATGAAACTGAAAAATCGCTGTGCAAGTCCCTTTCTGATCGACATAAAACCCACCATCAGTTAATCACAAGCTTCTAAGAGCTGTTTTGTAATTGCCGATAAGTATGGAAATATTTCTCTGGCAGACAATGTACAGAGAAGGCTTTATGGAATGAATGTAAATCCAGGGTAGGTGGTACACAATCGTCAACTTTTTGACCAAGAAGAGACGTGTTATTGAATCCCCGCCCCCTTTCGTGGTGAGAAAAACTAAGGCAGATTTCGATGGATTGTAAGCTCCTCAATCGCAAAAATGTAGTCATTAGCAGCGGACAAAATTATGAAAAGCCGTGGAAATTCGCTTTTGAAGTAAGATTCAGTGGAGCAGGTACACATAGTTTACACCTACATCTGTATCATCACCATAGGGTAGCATACTGTATCACTGTTTATGCTTACAGGGTGGCCTTATCTGATATTTCACTTGTTTTCCTGATAAGAGCCCTGTGATCATAATGGTGGCAGCACCCCTCCCCGCTTTGAAGTTTCTGTCATTCGTCAATTTTTTATCTACGTTATGCCCATCCCCCAATCCTGGGCAGAAATTTATGCCGCTTTTGTTTGGCCAGCGTTATCGAACAGAGATCCAAAGTGAACTAAGTAAAAATAAAACCCTAAAAAGAGCAGCCAAAGATATTGTCGTGTTGAATAATCAGACTGGAGTTTCTTAACAGCGAGCTTGATCTCGTTGTTTACGTCATCTGTTTGTTCGTCATTTTTAAAACCCTCTTGGATATTTTGTTTACTTTCCCCTCTTCTGCAATTGAAAAAGTACACAGAAACTCATTTTTCTTAAGAAATTTAACAACAAAACCAGAGTGGTTTGTGTTTATGTTTGTGCATAAATTTGTGGTTTAAAAAGTTCTCCGGTCTTGACAATAACATTTTGCAAAATCGAAACTGTCTTTCTGTGTAGATGCGTTCGTGCATGTCCTTTTCTATTGAGGAAAAAGTGGTTTCCCCAAATCTTCCAAAAGTGTTTTAACCCGGACATTCGGACTTTTGATGAAGTTAGAGCCAAAATGTTTCCCACTTCAATAGTAAAAAAAAATTTGAAAGGCGTGAGGTGCGTATGGTATTATTCCTAGTTGACTTGCAGAGCAACCCACCATGTCAGGAATTTGTACGAAAGTTTTGAGGAGTAAAAGGCAAACGCCCCCGCCTCGCTTCAAATGCAATCTGCTGGTAGGTAAAGAGTATGTTAAACAGGCATGTACGTGCATATGCTATGCATGCCAATAGTACGATATAACGCTGTAAGCCTTAGAGTGAAAGGTCAAACTATATATCTGCCTGTTCGAAGAACCAAATGCATGAACACTTCTAGAGTTGCGGTCCATTGTCAGAAATATCAAAAGCACCTTAAGTACAACAGTCTGATATCGACTTTTTATAGTTGCCGTAAACCTTTCACATGTACAATGATGAAGTTGATTCTAAAAGAGCTCAACATTTTTTAACCTTCAGCAGTTTTGGAGTAACTTTTTGGAGTAATTTTGTGGGCTTAATGTCGATTCGGGTAAATGAGCTTTTGAAATATTGAACCTGGTGTATTTCAGAAAAAACCCTAGGAAAAACGAGCCCTTGTACAAGTTTCACTTTTCTGTGGTGTCACACTATTGCTGAGAGTGTTATTTCCACATGATATGTTTTGTTAAGGGAATTGTTAATGTACAATTATCGTGCTGCTGAATTGATTTAAACTGAAAAAAAAATAAATAAAACTATAGTGTTTGCAAATGCATCTTGTTTCGCCATCCTCCTCGTCATATATAACCACTACAAGTTTGGGAAAAAATTTATTTAGAGAATACACTGTGAACTGAATTTCTGTTAAAAGAATGGGCTCAAATTTGCACCAATCCATAGCTCCCTACTTGTCAATTCTCGCTGTCTGGACCAGGTTACCGAATTATCGACAACCGGTTTACCGAACTATATTCGGTTTATGAGAAACAACTGAGACTATAGTGGTAACTAGTTCCGCAGTGGCCTGAGATATTAAACACAGTGAAATGAAACTGTGATTTTTTAATACAATTTTGCATGCATAAATGTACATACATTTACCGAAACACTAATTTCGAATTTTTGAGAAATGCCACAAAGAAATGTTTTAGAAGAAAAAGGAACATTCCATGTCAAGCCTCTGTGATCTTCAGACCATTGGCCTCGAGCTGGGCCAAGAGAGGGTGCATCGCTGGTTCACGGGCGACTATGAAACGCAAGCATCGCTACAGATAAAATCAATAAACACCTAAACTCATCTGGTTCTTTTCAGCCGATGAATGGGCTTCTGTTCGAAGTGGGTATCGCGCTCAGGGCATTCAGGAAAAACAGCAAGTCCTTGTAGTTCATGACTGTTTGTCTTTTCAAAATATTTTTCATGCAGCTTTGCAACCTGTGGACGGAAAAATCAGCTTCTTTGACCCAGAAACTGGACGGATAATCAAAGTCAAGATTGGCAAACCCAAGAAAAGCCGACTTTTCAGCTTTTTCTCGCTGAAAAGGAAATCAAAACCAACCACAGGCGAACAAGCGACAGTAGGAGAAGTTTGTGGAGCCTATAGTGAAGGGGAGAAGCCTGACTACTACAATGACCAACAGTCTGGCGCTGCCGCACCGTCTGCCATTTACCACAGGAGGAGAGCCCTCTCCGAGTCCAGGAACCATCTGCTGGAGTTGGATGAGGACGATGACTCGTTGCCGCTTGACGAGAAGGGAGATACTGACCAGGACGAGAGCGACTACATGGTCGTGCCGGAAGAAGTGACACCCGTCGCACCAGTGCCCCCACCCGACAGCCCTTCTGGCTCAGACGGGGACAGTTACGACGATGAGTGCGAGAAGGTGTACCGAGCGCTGAAGCGCAAGGCTAGCAATGACTACTTGAACGTTGCGCCCCTGAGGGAGCCCTTGTACAGCAAAATCGCTGATGATCGCAGGAGGGCGTCCTGTCCGATAAACGACGAACCCGATGACGACACCACGGAGCCCCATGGACATTCTAGCAATGGGTTGTAAGTGATAATTCATAGAAGCCCCCGCTATGTTAAATAGTATGGCTCGCCACCCTAATGACTGCAGCGCGTTTGATGAAATACAACAAAAATTGGAACTGTCCGACGAGGATATAGTTCTTGGGGTTCAAAATCAAATAGAATATGAAACAAATAAACAAAAGTAACAACGCATGAATCTTTACATTTCATCTGTACAGCAATGATTAACTCAGACAGAATATATGTGGTGTAAATGTACAAATTTATTAGGGCCCCATTTGACCACAAGTAATATTCTACTTATGTTGGTGGTCTACTGTTTTGCCAATGTTTATTGCGGTTTTGGTTTTAAAGGTGGTGTACCCCACTGGTAAAATCCCGAAAATCTGACTGCTGTATAATCCTGAAATATCGCACTTGAAAGAAAGTAGGCCTACACAACAGTCTCAATCAGTCTGTAAAATATCTCCACCCAGAATGCTGTAGTTTTCGAAAAAACACAAATTTTGTTCTTGTCTTTTCATTCATTATGAATGCATTATCATAATCCTACTCGTTTTGATGTCATGGTCACGAGTCGACTGCTGCTTTCCTGAATGAAGTCTTTCCATGAATCCGCAACGAGGAGGCGCATTACTCCAAGGTGAATTCACTGATTAGTCCTAGCCTTTGAAAACTGCTCTTTTATAAGGAAAATGAGAACCTGTCATGCTTGTTTCCCCGGCATCCTGACCCCGCAGACGTTGTTCTCTTGTACTACGAACGCCCTATAATCCATAGATTTTAACAAGACCTTCGTTTTCAGCTTTAAAAATGCCGCACTGTTTTTCTTGATTTTGCACAAAACAGTTGACTCAAACATGGAACAAAGACGTAATTAAGTGAAATGTAAGTTTCAGTGAATATTATTATCAGGAAGCCTTGTGAAATTACGAGAAAAAAAACCCAAAAAACAAAACAAAAAAAACAATGGTGTCCATCACCGTTAAGTATGCTGCCGTGTATTTCTTTGGTATTAAAGTCGTCATCACTATCCCTAGACAGGCAATAAAGCTTTCTATATGCGAAACATATACATAACTGTTAAAATCAAGAAGAGGTTGGGTTTTTTAGTTGGCAGGTCGTAAAACTCATAGGTATGTCACGTTTTCCCCCGGTAAACCATTTCATTGCTCTTCAATCAGCTCTTCTCTAATTACCTACCGGTAACTTTGTCATGATTATTCCTTCATTTAACGTTTAACATATCATATAGGCTGAGTTTATTTAACCAAGATACCGTTTGACATAAGTTCACTGTTCTGAGATATGTACACTCTGTAGATATTTCCATAAGGTTCATTAGCAACGGAAACACATTTTGAAAAAAAAAATGACATTACATCAGAACATCATGAACACCAACACGAATGACAATTGTTATGATGCATGTTTTTATCATGTTAATATAAAGGCGTACTTTAAAACAAGGAAATTTGTTTTTTTTAAGAGCAAAACAAAACAACAACTGCAATAAGTGTATATAATTAATTTAAAATATAACTGTATTAAAGAAGTTGAGATAAAGATATTTACTCTGTCCTTTGAATTTTAATATCGGGTACATGGGTCTTCATAAAACGGTTGTGTGAACTGCATGAAAACCCGGAAGAGACAGTGAAGTCAAATTATTCCCTTCATGCATAATTGAGTGCGAATTAATGGAGCGTGGGGGTCCCTTAAATAGGCAGTCGATCTTGTGGGAAGCCCAGTGTGTTGTCGACGAAAGGCCGTTAAGGATCCGGCTTGCTGATCGCTGCTCAGGGTACAGACCCAGCAACTGTTCATACGTGTCGGCCTACGTGTACAGAGAGGATTTGGCCGGCTTAGTCAGGGTTTGTTACTCTCTCTCCAAGGGCCAATTTCGGCGTAGCCGTCGCTGTTACTTAGATGCTTGCTTGTTTGTTTTGGGATTCTTTCGGTGGATGCTGTCGTGTTGAAAAAAAATCGTTTTGACTCAGGAGGCTTCACTTACAAGACAATCTCTCGAAAACGTAACACATTCAGGGTGGGGTGCCTGCTTCAGTTTCCGTTTTCCAGTCACTTTATCCTCGTGCAGAAATCGCACCACGTTTCATTTTTCCAGAGTTTAAATCGCAACGGTTTTTCTGAAAGAAAACCCGATTTCCCTTGGCACACTCTCCAACTGTCCTGGTGAAAAACAGTGTCGAAACCTGATCAGATTTACGTTTAACCAGCTTTACAAACAAGAAAGAGATTTAAACGCAAGGTATTCGTCGCGAAGCAGCTTCCGAACCTGTCGGACGAACTCCCGCTTGTCAACTGGCTGTCCGGTTTCGAAAGTGGTGAAGACGTGCCTCAACAGCCCGCTCTGTGGAGAGTAAAAGCCTAGGGCTTCATAATGGGACTTCGACCGCCGGCGTCTCTGCTTTTTCTTGGTGTTTTACTCTGTGCTTCTTACGTTGGTAAGTTCAACATCTTGTTAATAGGCTAATTGCACAATTTTCATGAAGCCCACTCTGTCAAATCAACATAGCGAATTTGCCCGGAAAGGGTAAGCGATTATAGGGGGAAGTTATCAAGGAAAAATTCTTGTTAGATACAATTTGGCTTCTTCAAAGGCTTTTTTTTTAGGTATTTGAATCGTTCCCCCTGCATGTTTGTGTCTATACGGTATTGTATGATGCAGACATTGACAAGAAAACAATTGCTTTCACGATTCGCAGGTAAAGTGATATTAGTTAAGATAGTAAAAAAGTGGGATTTTATGGTCTTGGTTATTTTTTTTTAATATCAATAAAACGACTAACAAGTCTTTTGTTCGTGCGTGCGTCCGATATTGCATTCACAAGCAATCGTATGACATATATCGATTACTGTTTATATCAAGAGGCCTTCCACCTCAAGTCCCCGAAGGTCATGAAGCCAAATTTCTTCAGATTCAAATTAAGTCAGGAGCTTTATTCAAGGTTTCCTGTCGAAGGCATCATTTTCCTTAAGTGTCAATGCAGGCCTTGATATTTATTACCCATCCCATCCCAGTACGTCTTGTTCATCCACAGGTCTACGAGTTTTGGGCTAATTTAAAAAACAAAACAAAACAAAAACTCTCCTCCGGGCTTGTGGTATAAGTGCTTGTTAATGGGATCGCATCGTTTCCAAAGAGCTCTCGGAGAAAATGTGGAAAATCGTGCTCTTATTATTATTCCAAGTTGATCTCATGGATTTTGCTGTTGTGAACTCCATAATGATCGCTCCCTAAAAAATGCGACGTAAAGTTATAGTAGAAAGTATGACTAAAAGTGTAAATTTACAATTCTTAAGATTTTACCAATTGTTTACAACCATTATTTTGCCGTAGTTGATCAGCAAGTAAAATCACTAAGGACTATGAAAGTATTTAAGTTGAGAAATTGTTCTGATTGACCCACTAAAAGAGAAATGGTTGACAAGTGATCGAACACTCAAAGACAAATGTATAAAACATTTCGACCACAACTTTTGTCCAAAGTTGTCCATGGGACTGTGCATTCTACATCTGCGTCTACGTCTCTTCCTTTCAGTAGATGGGGGTTGATGTCCCACGTGCCCCAGTTGCAAGTCACGGTTCACGCTACCTGTTAATCCCATCGAGATCGTGTGATTATAAATACGTAATGCCGGTGATGATAAGAACGAGGGAGATTGGGAGAATCCGTTCAGTTTAACTTCACACGAGGTTGGGGCTAGCTTGGCACATACTCATTTCCCGAGACCTTTGATGTAATTACTGCCTTCGATGGGACTATCTGAGATATTTGATACTGCTCTTGGCATTAACACCTGACAAGGGAGACTCTAGAAACGAAATTTTGGGGAGGTGTGGGATTTGTTTGGTTGTTTGTTTGTTTGTTGGGGTGTTGGGGTGTTTGTTTGTTTGTTTGTTTGTTTGTTTGTTTGTTTGTTTGTTTGTTTGGTTGTTTGTTTGTTTGATTTTGATGGGGGGGTTAACAAATCGAGGTGAGACGACATCTAGGGTTTACACCATTAGGTTGGAAAGGATACACACCAGTAGCAAAATTTTGCCTCTTTCAACATTTTTACATGAGCTAATTCCAATTTACTTCCTAGTTTCGCTTCCGTACTTTGCAAAGATTCTGCGGACATACCATGTAGGCTGTACAGACCCCATGATCGTTTCAAAAACTGAAGGGGAAGAGAGATGGTCAGGCTCATACTCTCCCCAGGGTTAATTTCGTTTGTTATAAACGTTTGCAATAAAATATTAGACAAGGCCGAAGATCAAGCTGTACGCATGCTTTATGCCTGATCGTTCTTCTGTATTGACTTACAAGGTAGATTTCAGTTGTTATTTTAACTTACTATTTAATATGCAGTACATTGTTAATAATTCTCAGCATTTTCAATATTTGATTTATTGAATGACTGCTGTGATTTGTTTGGGATATTAACTAAGCCAGTGGTAACTTCTTACTGTTTTTTCTTTTCATTTTTCCCCGATTGGTGTTTTATTTGTCCCCTGCATTTCATGATGAAGTATTGTGACGAAAAAAAATACGTAAGTGCCATTCAAGGCCTATCTTCAGGAAAAGGCTCACAAAATTAGAAGCAAAGCAAAGAGCAAGAAGTCTGAACACAAGGGAAAATAAAACAAAATTTCGAAGTGTATTGCTTACTAATTCGGAGGTTATATCGCAATAGTCATATCAATGAACAAGATTGGCCTGTTTATTATTTGGGTTGGTCAAAAAGTGCACAACAAGTCCATGGAAATCTACACTTTGGGGCCGAATGATCCAGATCTGGCAGGCCACAATTGCAACCTTCAGGTAAGCAGTCATCTAATCACCACAGCCACCGTAGTTGTCTTGAGATTTCATTTAGTGCAAATCACCGTCTCATCTCAATGAGACCCTGACGGACATTGGCAGAGTCGGTCGTCGTCGAAATTAATGAAATCCCCTTTGATTCCCCATTCCTAAACGATTTAGAAGTGCTCAAGAACAGGCTGAAACACTGCCACGGTTAGTTGCCATGCAATTTTAAAGAGGGAAATGCGAATCGTCGCAACAACCTCTGAATAATTCCGTCATCTTCGCAGGCGTGAATTAAGAGGGGCGTTCCGCGCGCCAAGATGGACGGCCATCCTCTTGCTTCAGGAATTGCCCAGGGAGAGTGACTTCATGGCCAAATGACTCCGGCTTTACGGCTGGACACCTCGTTCCAAAGCCGTTGCATGCTATATTTCACTAATCTCTATGCTGCAATATAAGTAAGCATAAAAAACGAAAAGGAGAGATTTGTTCGGATTTAGTTTAACCTCCATGTTGAAATTTGTGCTTGTCCTTTTTTTTTCAATTTCCTCTGAATTTTGATTTTGTATTCAATGTTTTAATGGTTGGTGTGGTTTTATAAGGGTTTGCTAGTTTCGTCAGTCGTCGCGGGATTGTATAAAATTTCGAAAGTTTGGTTTAATCAGTAGTTACAGTAGTAATGCTGTTTTTCTGTAGTTTATTTTATTTTTATGTTACTTTTGTTTGTTTTATGAGTTCAACTGACTCGTGGGAGACGATGTATACCACATTACTGATCAGACCAGCCTTTCTTTTTTTTAAATCTCAACGGCATTACGCTCTTGGAGTGACCTTGCCAATTCACGTTACTGCCTTCCTCTCCAACCTAAAGCAGTATAGCATTGCATTGCCCCTTGACTACTGCAGCAGTATCAACCGATAAACAGCAGTCAACTGGTGCCTATATGACTAATAAGAGCCCTGGGAGAGGGCAGTGTACAGTAGAACCAAGACTTCTCAAAGTCGATTTTGCATTTTATTGTGCAAGGGGCCAATGGCATGGAATAGCGATCCGAGCCAGACCCCGGACGTCCATTGACAGCCTAGCAGCTGTAATCGCCATTTACACCGATCAAGGAGAACGATTGCACCTTTCCACCTGCCAATCGTAATTACTTGAATATGTAAAGTGACGATTTCACCATGAGATGTTTAAAAACCTTGATCAAACTGAAGTGCGAATCAGCCATATTGAATTTGGCCCCTAACCCCCCCCCCACAAAAACAAAAACAAACATGTTACCGATGCATATGCACGAGAAGCTTCCTTCGGAACGTATTAATCGAGTGCGTCAAACATGGTGACTTCAGCGATAAGAGATAATTTGGTGATGGTAAATATTTGTGTCCATTTTGCGTGAATAAGCATCAAGGGCACATGCTCAATGACGCAATCAATCATATCAGTCACGGCAAAGCGCTATTCTTACTGGCACAGAAAGTCCGGGAACTTTGCCATTTACCACGGATGATGCAGGAAACGTCAGTTAAACCAGTGCAAAGAGCAGGATCCCTTGCCTTTTCAGTCTTATTTTCTTCTTTTTTTTACATTCTCCGAGTGTGATCGTATCTAGTATGTCTTGTTTATCTGCTGTGCCCTCTTTCTGTCTCACCCTGTGTGTAATATTTTCAAGTAAGTTAACAGTATGCTGGAGGGAATGCTGCAAAGGGTATTCCAATGAAGGGGCCTGTGTTGATTGCTCCTTTGGCCATTGGCTGATTTTGATTGGGATAATAGCCCTATATAGGTACTAATGATGCATCGCTGCGTTTACAACAGTGCAAGGTGGGATAGGCTGGGGTCATCGTACGCCACGAGTTGGGGAAATAGCACATGTGCGTACAAGTGACATTGAATTTGGAACACAAGAACATGAAAGACGCAACTGTGACCGTTGGCGGTGATGCTGGATAATTTCCACTGTTGTAATGGGGTACGGTACCTTTCGAGTACTGGGTAGTCTGCCCAATATTTAACTAGCTAGGAGGGACTAAAGCTGACAGTGCATGGGCATTTTATGGTACATACACAAGTCTACGGCCGGAAGATTAAAAAAGATGGATACACAAAACAACTGATGTTTTGAAACGGATTTAATCGTGCATGCGTACACGCAGTCATGCCTACCCCTGATAGCAGTTCATACACCGATAAACCCCATTCCATCCCAGCAATGCACTGCCGTAAATACTGCAAAACATCACCAGTAATTTACGGGTATCAGACCTTGGCGAGCTAAGGCTGCATCCGAATCTCTTGTCTAGAGCTAGGTCTAGGTCTTCACTTCATTCGAAATGTGTGGGGACGCGCAGAGAATAGACCTAGCCGTAGCTCTGGAAGCCCGTTTCGGACATGGACTCAATTTGAATCAAATCTGGTACAATGAGTTACCTGGTTACACATAATGTATAAACATGAGAGTTTGAATTACCCAGACTGAAGACACTGGTGCTATACCTCGTAAGGCGGGGCAAGCTTTCGCGTAGCGACCACCATCTCTGGAATGGAATGGTTCCTTTGTTGCCCTTCATATCGATTGAAAACGGAGTATGTGTCTCCTATGTAACTAAGGAAACTTGCCCCGAATTACGAGGTATAGTAACAGTGTTTTCAGTAAGGAGAATTCAAGTTATGTTCACGTAAATTTGAAGAACTCGGTGTACCAGATTTAAATAAATCGTATAAAGCTCATTGAGGGTGTTTTTTGTTTTCAAGTCAGTCGAAGATAATGCAATTGATGAAACCAAATGGTTTGTACAAGGAGGGGCGTTTCGTTCCTTGGCCTCAATTTATTTTGAATCCCTCGTTACAAAAAAAATAATAAATAAATTACGCCTGTGAACCGCCGTTAAGTTTGAAAACACTGGCCCTACTTGACAACTTCACTAAGATGCCTTTAAGTTTTGATTAATAATCATGATTCAAGTACATTCACCTGATCTGAATCCTCGTGTTACTTATCAGTATCCGCGGATCTAACACTACCACGTGCAGCGTAGTTTACTAGACGGTCAGTACTGAACTTCCATTCATCTGTTCCGCGATTCCCCTCACGATGCGGTCAACTTCGCACCTCGTGCCCACTATTTTATACAGCATTTGATTTTTAAGAAGCCTACCCCCCCTTCCCATGCGACTTCGACTCGTTACAGAGGTGCTCCCCTGGGAACGGTTCGTCGAGTAATTTATTGCTCCGATGCATACAGAACGTGTTAGCGGGCTGCGAGGGAGTCATGATGCGTTGCAGTACCGGTGGGGGTATGAGGTTGAACTTCCCTCTGAGTTCACTGCCAATTGATTCTGCGAATCCTTCCCCAGTTTGTTAACCACTTGGGAGACCAACTCCCTGCTGAAGGGGCAGGATGACCCTCAAGACATCAGCTGCCCATACCCGAACTTTTTGGAACTTGACATTCCTGGACTGACATTCACCATGAGTGCATATGTGGAGCTTCATATGACTTTCCATGGCAATGTAAGGTTCGTGCTTTCAAGAGCGTCAGTCACCTTACGGTAAACATAATTAAAGTCAAAGAGAAAAGTTCACATGGGGGTAACTTGACCAGAAAAACAGACATTTTGTAAGAACGGTGAGTTTAGTTTTCATGAAAGTGTCGAAATGATATTAACATTTGTTCTAGGAAAACCTCTCTGCGCAAGAAGTATTGCTTCGTGACGATTTCGGCACCTGGGTTAGAGGGAGGGAGCAGCAGAGGTCGCCTCCTAATTTGATTTAAAACAAACGGACATGACACAGATCATTTTCGTCCAGCGCCCTTATGGTTAAACAAAGTACAGGATATCAGAGAGGGGAGAGCAGATTTCACCCCGGTTCTTTTACAAGGGTTGAAGAGAGAGTGAAACGTGGCTTGGGATTTGACAATACCGAAATGTCTTTTTTTTTCAGTCATAATGAGACTGTTGCAATATTCTGCAAAATATTCTTCATGAATATGAGCTTGCTTGTCATAAACGATGGAGGCTCAACCATTTCCACAGTGAGCTGTCATTTAAAATTGGCTGCAATATTTAACTGATATTGCTATGGTTTTTACGGGGCCTTCAAGTAACGATCTGCGTTTCTGTGATCTACTATTGGTAACTTCGCCTGAAAGCATATTTAAATTTATTTATCTATTTATTTTTTGGGGGTGAGAGATGTTTCAGAAACATCTGTAGGAAATCAAATTTCACTGGTGACATATTGCAAGGGTTGACCTCGATACATGTGCAGTCGGAATGTGCTTTCCTGCTTGTTTGGATCTGTTTGCGGCACACGCGCCTTGACGACATGCATGTGTGAATCGTATCATAAATGTTGTTCTCATCATGTAATGTTAATAACTTGAGAGAACTCTGGACTATCGCGTCTGAGGTCTGCACGTGAGACGGGTGCAGAGTAGCAAATGCTCTGTGGGTGCTGGTGGAGTTTGTTTTTAAAGTTCAGAGTCTTTACTGTTCGCTAAGATATATTTTTGTACACATGCTTTCGTCGTTGAAAGATGTGTAAGCACTTTCAATTTAGTGACTGTAGATTTTTCATTGTCTCTCTATTGTTTGTAATTCAAATTTTTGTTTTGTACACATTTTTTGTTCAAATTAAGGGCAGTCGCTCAACTAATAACCAACTAACCCTTTTGGTTCGACGTCTGTTGTTAAGTGTGCATACGTCATTCCTCTTTTCGGCTTACCTAAACATTTTGTGTCTTGTAATACCAACTGAACATTCAGCCTGCCATTCTGGAGTGTTCATGCAAAACATCAGAAATCGCTTGGGTTGAAATTGTTTTAAAGCTTCCAATATTTCTGCCCAAGCTTTCGGACGGGTAAGCTTTGGTCAGCGGGAAACTGTACATAAAGACAAAATATCGAGGATACACACGAAATCAAACAAAATCCAACGTGGCCGTGCCCAGAGTTAAGATCTGCCGTCTTTGCAGACGGTTGGACGGGCTTCCAGCTCCTTCAGCTTCAGCCAGTTTTCCTGAAGAAGAGAAATAAACAACCTCAGAGAGAAACCTGGAGCGGCGGAGTCTCGCGCTGCGGGCTTCCCCTGAAGATTTCAGGATTGGCACGGGTGCCATCTCGAGGGGGATGGGGAGACGTATATTTTCACCTCACTTGGAGTCACTCCCACAGAATATTTTTATCCCAACGTCTAACGCTGAAGGCTGATGTTTGGCAAGGTTAGCGTCTCTATTTGGATTTGATGATCAGATATTACATCAATAACTGCCAAGACACTATAATCGCAAGACACTAATATCCCAACTCTTTTTGTTCATTGTTTTTTTTTTCCATTTAGGGCTAGTTTTTACAAACGGTTTCATCAAAATGTACAAGTAATAATTTCTCACACGGATGACTTTTTCCTGGAAGTATTTTGAGATCAGCCCATTCCTCAGTACAAGCCATGAAATGTTCTGAAAATTAACCGGATCACTCAATGACCTTCTTGTTTGTGACGGACAAGAAGCACATAAAAGGAACGTTTTCCTAAAAAAAAGCGCGATAAAAAGATTTCTGTTTCGCTCCATCATAAGTGTCGGCGATGGGGGGGGGAGAGGAAATAAATGTTTACATTTATTTCCTCTGGAAATAGGAGGAGAATAGTGGAAGGCTTCGAAACAGTTAACAATATAACAATAATTGATGGGGGTTAATCCAGAGGCAGATTGGTGAAGAAATTTTGCAATTTCTTCGTTATTTCGTCTTGTCCCCTTATCATTTTTTTCCCCTCACCTTTGTTCATGACGTGAACTTTCATTCCCGGTTGTGTATTTGAATTTTGATCTGAACATTGATATAAAAAAATCGTAAAGATTATCTGATGCATCCAAGAACTCCCTGGTTTGGGCAGAACACTTTTTGCTTATTGAAAAGCTGTACAATCAGTGCAGCTATGCCCACTGGCACGTCACGCGGTAGTTTAGTCTCCGCTTTAATTATTAATACAGTCGCCCAACACAACAAGATCGCCTTGCCCTCCCAGGACAGAGGCAAACAACCTGGATGAAGTCCATACGGCAAATGGGGGTGGAGTAAGATGTGTCTTCATCGATAAAATTAAGTTCTGACCTTGCATGTCATTCTCTTTGAACTGTTTTGTCACGAGTTGAGCTTTATGTTGCAGTTATGATCGCTGCATATTTCCGCCAGGACAACTGACTTGACAGTTTCATTTTGGCGTCGAGTGTCCCGAAGCTCCGAAAATGTATGAACGTTTTGGAAGCATGGATCGCTGGAACCCAAAGGCAATGCAGACACCTACCGTGCAGTCACAAACGAAGCGCAAACGCTAAGGAGTTTCGACGAAACCGTAATGTTCGCCCCCCTGGCGAAGTAACGGCGATGCGGGTGTCAATCTAACACCTACCGCGAAACCATGTGCTATCCATCAGGTGTGAGAAGCGAGGGAGATCCTCGCGTGAAGTCACCACAAGTAGGCCCCGTATTTAAAAAAAAAAGACGGTCGGGGGTAGTATTTCATCCACAGAGTGTCTTAGATGGCAATTTATTTTGCGTCAGTAATGCGGCATGCTTCAGGAACACATAGGAAGGATTTCGGGGCCAGAATCTTCTTGGTATTGGTTTCCACATCAGAATTCGAAATGAGGACATTTCATTGCACATGCATTTCACTGCATTCATACGCAGGACCTGCTGTTCATAATTAATGTGCTATCCCTGATTTTCAGTGTTTGAGAATAAATTAAGGAGGTAAATTGATAAAATAAAACGGAAGTTAAAAGGTTTTACCTTACTTTTGGTCCGTAGCACTTCTATATAACTAACAATAACATCTGCCACAAAATGACATATTATTTAGATGGCTACCACATTTTCGTCTATTCACAGCAAAGACTGTTCGGACCAAAGCGAGGTGTACGATGACGCTACTGTGACACTTCTTGTGTGTATTTTTTGTTTATTCTACTGAAAGAACTGTCTCAGGAGCCCCGTGGAAAAATTGTTGTCGGTACCACCGTGTTTCCGACAGGGAGAAAAAGCCTGAAATGCTTATATAGGGTGTTGTCCAAGCCGAACAGCGCCCGGCCAGGCTGGTTCATGGGACGGTGCATCAACGCGAGCAAGACTACTTTGGGTACGGTATCATGATCTCAAGTGCAGGTCGGTGTGACAAAGCGTAGTGTCATGCGCAGTGTTTGAAGCTCGCACGGCCTTGATGTGGTCTTGTGGCATTGCTGGAGCCGAATGCATGAAGGCTGTTAACCCAGGAAACGCTGCTGAGCAATGTGTGACTGGATCCTGCAAAATGAGTCTTAGAGCCATCCCCTTTAGTCTCTGTTTTGTTTGTATTAGAAAGAGTTCAGTGGGCTGTCTGGTTTTCTGTATAGCTCAGTTTGGCATGCTGCAGACGAACCCAAATGTTGTGCTGCTGAAAGAAAAAGCTTCATATTTAGCTAAGCGGAGGGGGGATCGTTGGACACCACATGATACTATAGGGGTCGCTGTTCACGCTGTTTCATCAGAACTACGTATAAAACGTGCACGTTTATCTCTTTTTAGGTACTCCTGGATACACTTTTGATTGTTTACAAGTAGGAAAAAATATCTCAAAAATCCGCCCTTTAGAACTTTCTCACCACTACAGAGTGTGGGGATGATCTAATAGCCAAGTCCCCATTGTCAACAAGTTAATTGTCAAAAGAGGTTAATTCCTCCACGCTCTCGGGGATTAACGCCACTGTACTATAGGCAATGTTCCCTCGTTACCGCTCAATGGAAACGAACCCTGAACTTGTCAAGACACATCCCTTTTCCCCCCGTAACGCTAACACCGCCGTGCGCTCAGCTGCTCAGTTAAACCGGCAATAGTCTCTTCAACAGTTTTTGCTCACCGCGTGGTATACGGGTGTCGTTATATAGGTCTACATCGGGCGGTTCAAACTGTACAGGACAGCGTACACCTTCGGGAGATGTCATCCCAAAGAATGCTCTCCCCCCGCCTTATTTTATGAACACGTGAGCACTTTGGTTTCCCAAACAGCAACAAAAGGCGACTGAGTAGCAGCAATGTCCGGGGTATGCAAACTTCACTGACAAACCTTTTGCTGATTTCCGACTGTTCTACACGAGACAAACATTCTCCAGCTATTTTTTTTATATCTTTGAAGGTATCATCGATGCTTTTCCATTGCGATAATTGCTTAAGGAAAAAGGTTAGCCCGCAATCGGACGATTTCTGCTAAATTTGTGTATATATTGGCATTATGCAATAAACGGGGTCGGCAACAAAAAGCCCACTTTGACGTTACTGAGTTTGTGAGCTCATTCGTTTATACAGAAACACAGCACACTCTCCTATAGGATGTCTCTAGCAGGCATAAATTTGCCACTGAAATGACCATAGAAGAAATGATGGCACTTACACAGAGGATGACCTAAATATTTGTTTTAATTTATCTTTAAGTCTGTTTTGTTTCTCACCGAGGTCAGTTCGTCATCGCTTGGTTTCTTGATCCGCGGGCCAAGGCTGCCTGTGCTTTATTGACAATCGGTTTGAAACTGTCTCTCGTTCTGTCTTGTCTCCACTGACCGTCAGTCTTACCCGGGACAGCCACAGATTCCGTGATTATCGGCACCACCTCGTACCCGATGGGCCGGCGCTCCGCCGAATGCACTCGGATAGTGGCCCAATCCAAAACCAAACGGCCCAGCTTAGCCATGGTACGCTGCATGAACGCGATGACTACGTCCCTAGGTATGGTATGGTAGATGGAGAATAACTGCGATATCCGTGGGTGTCTTGCTAGCTGTATGCGTTTATTTTGGGGCTCTTCCCACCTTGTGTGTCCCTGTGTCGACTCGCTGACGTTATAGAGGTCTCCGTTGGCGCGAAGAACCGACCGTGCAAATGACTCCTGGTCGCTATTCTACCAAGTGCTTCAAAGTGAGCCCTAGAAATAGATATAACGGACAGGCAACTTGACATATAATCATCCATATGTTGCTTGAAGGGGATAAGACATTCTAAGATTGTTTTAGCGTAGTTTTAAGCATCACCGAGGTTTGTTTCGAGGTTTATTTCATTGTCAGCGTCAAACACTAAGTAAAGTACACCAGGTAATCCTCGTGCCCTTGGTATTACGCAAACTAGGCATACAGGACTAAGAGTAAAATTTAAACACTAATTTAGAAATGTGGACCATTTTACAGTTTCGAGTTGTGGTAAGTAAAGAAGAAGACTGTATTTTTGCCGCGATGAAAAATTTCTCGTGCAGAGGTGGGCATGAGATGTAAGCCTATATCAATGTCTGCTATATTATCGATGTGAGTTCCAGTTGAGCTCGCACAGATAACTTGAGCATCTTAATGGGGGTTGTCCCTTCAACTCCGCCAGGCCTATAATAAGATAAAACCGGTCCGTTTCTCTGTTCGTCAGTGTCCTCCGAGTGGGTGTTCGGCACTGCAACTGTGCCAGAGGACCACCTGACTGTGAAGTGTTTGGCCAAGATGCTGCAGACAAACACGAGTATGCCCGGCTGGTACATGGGCGAATGCCGGAAGGCGATCACGACAGTCATAGGTATGGGGTGGAATCGAGTCTCCAATGGCGGGTTCAGGGTCTTCCCTGCAGTTTTGCACACTCCCCGGCTTGGGTCTTAGATCATGGCACAACTGTGCAATGGCATTATGAAAACTGCAGCGATGGGATGACAAGTCCGTTCATTAGCTTATTTGAGGTACGGCGGACACAATGGGGGGCGCTGTTTGGTCTGGCCAAAAATCAAATCTTTCGTATTCACTCCAAATGTATTCGCTTCAAGTGGCGCCTTCCTATTGTGTCCTCCATGCTTCAGCATGGCTAATGGCTGCATATGCACACTGCATTCTCTGTACGCATGCTTTGCCCAGAGTTGGAGTCCCATCGTTAAGCAACCGAATCGGTACTGGATCCGCCATTGGAACTGAACTGCGATTTGTCCTGCGCACCACTGCCACTCACAAACCACCTCACTAACGGCTAACATCACTCGATTATTTTCAAATGCATTATTCGTTCTGCTAATAAATCGTTTACTGACTTACGACTGGATGTCACTAATGCAGCTTTTGCGTGTTCATGTATGTACTAATCTAACGAACTTTGTCAATATGCTTGAGAACAGCTTTTTAAAAATTTAAACTAACGTTTTTTACTTACTACCTCACGATTAACCCATTGGCTTCTTGCATGACCGAAACAATTATGGCGGACACTGTGGCCGAGTCTGTCAAATGTGCCTGCAAGACCTGTTAGTTTTTGACAATTGTCATCCAGTTTTAACCAAATTTCTCACAAGAAACAACTGTTTGAAAAAATATATATATCTGTCGTCGTTCATGTTAGTTACGACTTGTCATGTAGAAGGACGTTTGATGAACTCCTTTACAGCACTGCCGGCACGTTTGCACCATGCCAGCAGGGCTCTGACACTGACTTGTTTAAACTGGCCTATCTTTGCCACCCAATGCGAAGGTGTGTGATCCTGTCTTCGTGAATAAGAAGCGCCGGGGTTGCTAAGCAGTCGGAGCACAGCAATGCTTCAGGATGCAATGCTTTTCTAAGGTCCCCCCGTGGCTTAGTTGTCACGTTTTTACATTTCTGAAATCCAATCTCCGATGCTTTTCCATAGCTTCAAGCTGTTTCCCAGAAATTTATGTTTCAAGGTAAAGAAAAGAAAAAAAAATAAAATTAAAACAAAAATGAAATCTTTAAACCATCCATTGCTCTGTTTAATTTCACGCCTAAGTGAACTCGTTCTGAAATTGGCATTTTGCTCAAGGTCATTGTCAGACTGCGCCACTCTGAAGATATTCATCACAGGCTCTTGATATTGTGGGCAGATTGATTCGGTGGATATGCGCAAGCGGTAGTTCGCGCTGCGCTATCGGCCGAATCTGTGGGGAGCTAGCTATAACTTCTTCGCTGATAATCTTCTAAGGGCGGGAATTTAAAAGAAAAGGGGGGGAGGTGACCAACTGATGTTTCCATGATAATTGATTTTAATCAGAAATCAGCCATTTGAGCTGAGTAATTAATGATTAATTAAAACTAAAACTGAAAGTAATTAACACAGGTTTGTTACAGATTAATTTCATTTACAATGATGAATAATTGAAATGTGTGATTTATCATAATCTAAATTTTAGAGGCAACATTTAGATCTAGAATCTCTTAATGTTCTGGCATAAAACCATTTGACACATTTAAATTGCATAAGATCAGAGCAGAAAACATGATCAAAATGGCCTTTTCCTGAATTAGGTCTGTATAGCCAGCTGGCGGTACTTTCAACCAAAACCGCAACGTGATCAACCGTTTGCCCAATTCTACCGCTTGCAAAAATTTAAACGAAACCAGATTAACCAGACAAGAGGACTGGGTCAAGAAAGAGCAATACCTGCGCTGTTTGAAATCAGATAATGAATTCACAGAAAGGCAGTGCTGTTAAAAGCAAAGTTTACAGTCGTAAGTGGTTCTGACGTGTATTTTTAACAGCATTTGAATAAGATCTGATAAAGTTTTGGAAAAAAAATGGCTTTATTAATTTGCCCTTGGACTTCTTCCACAGACATTTTCCCCGCCTAATTTCTATGGGTCGCTGTTTCCCTATCAACTTATAACAGGCATTGAATCACACTTTCCCTTTTCATTTTCGAAATAGTTCACGCAAGGAAAATTTGTTTATCACTATCAGCTCTCGCGAATGGGCCACTCTCACGTTTAAACACATTCCCTGCCGTCTATTGAAGGAAGAGGAATTCTTGAAATCAGTCCTTCTTATTCAATCTTTTTTTCCTCTGTGTACGACATTGGCATTTCCTTGCTACCATTTTTATTGCATCTTAAATTCTGTTGTCTGCCAAGCATGCCAAAATGTGTTCCAATTTTAAGGGCATCGCATGACTACAGAGCCCATTCTGATCTCATTTAGGTGTAGCCAAACCCTCCCAGTCAATATCAATTTCCCTATCAAGTTATCCAACAATTCCGGTTTTTCAGATGGCAGACAATTGATCGTTTCTAACCCACACATGCGGGCACTGTATTTATGTCCTCCCTCCCAGAGGCTTTGAAATTTGTATTCATTGCTAACACCTCCGATGTCGCCTCATTATGCCTTTCATTAATTTATTAATGCACTTGGAATAAAATTGCATTAATTACTGTTAGCAGTATAGCTTGCGTGCTCTCCAAAGAACCTTGATCACTGGGGGTAATTTAGTGCTGTTTATTTCCCCCAATTGTTATGTCGTTTAATTCAATGCTTGCGTAAGTGACAACGTTGCAACCGTATTGTTCGTCATCAGTAGTTAAAGTCAGTGACAGGTTGGGTCGGTGGGGTCAAATTTCAAAAAGCAGCAGTGCACTAAAACTATGTCACCACCGGTAGTGGCATGCACACGAGTGTGACGGTTCCAAATCGTTGATCATACGAACGGCTCTACACCAGCTCAAATTTGGAATTTAGTGACTGAGTGGCACTATTTCAATCAAGTCCCCCCCCCGACGCCATATAGTTTCACGCAGACTCGGTTTCAGAGGAACTGAATATTTTTTTGGGGGGGTACTGTTTTCAGGACAGTTGCAGATCGCTTTTGGCGCATCAGAATCATTATCACCGGACCGCCGCGTACAGGCATTTTTTGGGGGCATTTAGATTAGTGACAGCATCGCGGGATCCGTCCCAAGCATTTTTTTAGCTCTTTGAAAACGGGAAAAATGGTTGGCTTTTGCAAACGGATCTGGTAAGATCATAATTTCATGGTGTTTCCAGTACGCTGCATACCGCTTACTTCATAACGAATATCGACTGCCCGGAACTGTGTCATGCAAGACGAATTATAGCAATTGTGGAGGGAATATTATGGATCGTTACTTTACAGGAAAGTTTAAAATGCTGAAGGGAAATTGTACACATTGATCTCATATCGGAGGAAATCAGAAAATAGTTACAAAACGACCGGAAATGCCACAAAACTGCATTGTTGTTAATGTTCCCGAAACTTGTCGCAGACAAATGTATCTATAAAAATAAATAAATAAATAAAAACAAATATGGAACGAAAAATGAAGGCTTGACAATTCTAGAAGAGAATCTTATTTAATCAAGTCATCCCAAACTTTTGCTGATCCAGAATTGTTGCACTCACTCTCCGTTTATGGAAAACCAAATTTGGTTGCTATAGTCTAGTTATCGTTTTCATTAACGGGACACAGCTTATTACAGATGTTGGAATGTCTCTGCGACGTTGACATCAGCCACATTGGCAATTAAGCCGCGTGCCATCTCTTGAATTTATTGACGAACTGTGGCCTCCTCTGACAGCCGTGTCATTGCCCAGTCCATCCCTGCTGCTCAAATAACCTATATTTGTTGCAGATGTTCCGATTTGAATTTCGTTTTTCGGTTTTGCGAAACGTCAAGTCGAAAACAATTCAGAAATAAATAATCTTACCAAAAGGTAAAAAAATGCATATCAGTCTCATGTTTTCCAATAGCCACGTCGACAGTACACTTAATAAATATTGCATACGTTACAACGGTTACCGATAGGAAGACAAATCAATAGTGATTGGAATGTTGGGCCCTGTAAGAAGAGGCAATTTTTAAAACTTTGAATTATTTGTGTTATTATAAGTGAATAATTTATAGAAGAAAAGAAACTCCGATAGCGGTCGAAGCAATTTCTAACCACACGTTTTTTTTTGTTTTTTTTTTGTTTTGCAAGCTTTCGGTTGCATCACGAACTGATATATGGTGGATAGTTGCTGCACTACGAACAGTGGTATCGTGTTAATTAATTAACAAAGTCATTGAACAGTACGTCACTTCGTAGGCAACCGTCAATTGATCCCTCGAGTGTTTGTAATTTCATACTCTCTAGGCAATAGAAAAGAAAAAAAATAGATCCACTTGGTAGGCTAGTGATACCAAAGGTATTCCACAAGTATCTGAGTTTATAGTGTCTTAATGGTACATATGTATTTCTTTGGTTTCATATTTCTCTTTTCCTTTTTTCGTGGCCACTGGCGTTACAAAAATGTTTCCCTTTTTCGTCTGAAATGAGTTGAATTGGGCTGTCCAGCAATGTGGAAAATGCCATGCGAAATGTTACATTAAAAATTTATTAATTTAAAATGCAGAGGGCTCTACACTAAAAGTCTTTTTCCGAATCGCACCCATGCGGACCTCTATAACATCAGCGTGCTCGACACTAATTCGGAATGCCTCGTACTAACATGCACCGCCAAAGCACACTAACCGCAAATTGAATTCGTCTGTCACTTCTAACTTTTGTGTTGTCAACATTTCACCCCAGCTGGTTGCATTGTTTTGTACTAATCAAAGATTTCCACACAGTTGCAGTAGCTTTGAGTTTATTTAAAATTAACATTTCTGCATTTTTTAATGTCATTCCTCTTTTGACAAAATATTGGTAAGTATGTTTTGCACAAACGGCAGGAGTAAATTTACTACGAAGGGTTAAAACGCAGCATTGAACTGTGGATGTTTGAAGTCAGATATACACTTGGTATCAAATCTTCACGATAAACGTTTAATGTTTATGAAGTCAGAGAGATCAAAAAGAACGAGAACATGCAAATTTGACAAACATCGATGGTATGGGATGCCCCTGCTTCCCGGTCCTTTATTTCAACTTCGGGAGCAGTTATGAGACCTTACCAGCCATAGGTAGGACCATGGAGGAAGGAACACCTCCATGGTAGGACGTACCTTACTGGATGCTTCACTGGTTCACCCATCAACTCGTATACCTACCTTCCTGTCCAGAACTCGAGCACCAGTTTATGTGAACTACGCGCAGTTTTCGGGGGAAAAAAACGCGTTGCCGACAGCTCCCTGCATCCAGCCCCTTGTGTTTTGCACTCGGCAGTGTTGAAGACTCTGACCAGTGCATAAACAGGGGTGTTACGTTGGGGTTATCAAAGGATTGTGTCAACGACTTCAATTGTTTTAAATTTTGGGGTGTTATATCAACACTTTTGGTGTCACCCTCCAGTTCACTGTAACACTTGTAGGTGTGTAAAGTCACGCCAGCAGTGCTAAAGTTGCACGTTTCGGGGTGCTCATCTGATAACACCCAAAATGTGTTGTTTTTAACACCACGGTTTTTGCAGTACGGGCTTGGGGAATTATCATCCAGTGACAGGATGAGAAATCATAATCGGTGCTCCGACGAAATCAGAGGTAACCAACGCCCAGCACCGTGAGACGAGTGATTCGAGAGAACACGAGATAGTGTTGGCATTCAAGAAAAGCTGAGCACCTATGTTATAAGCAAAGCGGGTAGCACGATCGTGATTCAGTAAGGGCAACGCTCTGCTATGGTCTCGTATAATTGTAATTGGCTGCTTTGCGAAGCCGTAGTGCGTCACATGTCCCTCGCTGTCACTAGATGTGTCTCACAATGCACCACTAAAAGCACACGCCAATCTATTATTAACGGTGCAAACTTGGTAACCAGTGGCGGAAATTGGCTATGAAATTTCAAGAGTCCATTTCATATCAGATGGATTCTTCACCTACAGCTACGTGTCATTTTCTTGTATCACGTACCAGAGCGCATAAAGTGAAACGGCGCGCCAAAAGGTGGATGTTGCATCAATACTGGTCGCAAAAAGTTAAAACTACCAAAAGCTAGCTGTCATCCCGTGCTTGGATCGAAGTCAATGAAGCGGCCCAAAATGACAAGTGTTCAGTCCGTCACAGCCTTGCGCACGGCTGCGCCTATGCAGGAAATCCTTATTGCTGAAACGAACTACACTTCTGTGGTGAGATCTCCACTCTTCAGACACAGTTTAATTGTTGCTTTTTTACAAAGTTGTCCCATTTGTTACAATGAAGGGCATATTTCCACTCCATGAAAAACGGACTCCCTAACCTGTGTGCACATTAGTCTTAACCAATTATGCCCCACCCCCCCCAAAAAAAATCTGATAACCCCTGCATGTTAAGCTGCAAGGGGTTGTTTTTAGCAGGATGCTGACATCTTGAATCGTCTGAAGTTTTAATTGATCAATACAGGAACCCCCCTCCCCCAAACGAAATTCCCTTAGACGGAGAATATAGGCACTGTAGTGTTTCTGCCTTTGTTAGTCGATCTGTCTCTCAACTGTAAGCTTGCTGTTCGAAGTTTCAAAGCTTGGCTGCTCTCTTTATCAAGCATTGCCTTGCACAAGTCCGTGAGGGTTTATTGTTTCGCACAGATCATTAATGATGTCGACTGTGATTTCAAAATGGCCAAAACCGAGGGCTTATGTGAAAGTCTACAGGACGATTTTCAGGTTGGTCGGTTCATCTGAGATGACAGTTTGTACTGTAAAACATGTGACAAAAAGTCTCCATACTTTCTCTACATCCCTCAACAAAATCAGGCAGCAAGACCAAAATGAAATGACGTGATAAAAACTCACAGCTTATGATGAGCTTGAAAATGAATGGATAATTTCCGACCTTGGATATTGCATGCACAGTGGCTTTCCTTCCAAGAATGAAAGTGCCGGCAATAGGGAATAAAATGCGTTTCTTTGCACCGTAGTTTGTCATCATAAATTGTCCGAAGCCGAACGCGCGTGCGACACCCGGGACTGCTTCCACGCAGACCCTTGACGCAGCTCCTGCCCGAAGCTGCTGCGAATATGCAAATTGACGGGGATATATCCATTTCTAGTTTTGTCACGAGTTTTTGCCGCCAATTTTATGGCTAGCTTGACGTTGTGTTGGCCGTGAGGTGGCAATGCGGTCAACACGTTTCCAATGGCAGATACGTGCCTCGGATGAGCATTTCTTCTGTTGCAACTTGCTGCAGGTGAGAAAAAGCCACCGATGTCATTTGAGGAGAGCGGGCCAAGTTAGACGTGGACATCTGCGTTTATAACTTTGAGCTTGATCCTATCCCTTGAGGACTTCATATTCGGTAGAAAGACCAGAAACTATTCAATCGTCGTGACATTGACTATTGAATTGTCAGTTGGCAGAGAAATGACAATTTACAACTGACAAAGAATGTCCATGTTTTTACCTGTTTTAGTCTTAGCTTGGAATGTTTTGCTCGAAAATACCATGTTTCGCTTGAAAAAAAAAAGATTTTGGTTCGAGCTTCGGGCTCCCGCTTGCAATTTATTTCATTGTGTTTATTTCATGCAAAATGGCCTTATTCAAAGACATTATGAGGGCAAATATTTGAAAGAGCGATCTAAGTCTTAATAAGAGTTGTTCAAAATTCACTAAATATAACTCAAGGTATTCAATCGACCAGCTCAAACTAAAGTCTGTCTTCAAAACCCGTAATTAATCCGCTAAGCAGGTATATGCCAGGGATTTGTGTTTCAGGAGACATGCCAATGCTAGTCCGACGAGGATGTTCAAAAGAGGAAAAATTAAAAGCAACGAATGCAGCCTTGGCAAAATCGAAGATGAATAGTCCGCAAAAGCGGATGATGGTCTCACCAGTGATCACCCAGTGTATCGCCCTATCAATTGTCATCCCTTCATTTGCAGTCAAATGGACAGTGCACCATTAACCGCCGCGTACAATATTGATGCGCGTATACCTCCTCCGCGCCAGAAACGACCGGGTCGTTATCATCAGCTGCCGTTAAGACACCTGCTCGTCTGGCAATTGCCTCCCCTACTGGTGTCTGTACCTCTTGCCTCTGCCTGAATTTTGCATGTTGAATACATGTCTTAGTCGCAGTCCAAAGTCTAAATTTTTGATGTAGTTCTTTGTGGGCGCTGGGGTTTTTGTGTTCTGTTAATGTGCTTTAAATGACGCGTTAGTACTCTGGAAAATGGTGCGTGGAGTATTTGCTCTTGGCAGCCATTTTTGCTAAGTGGTACTTTTAGTTGTGAATGATTGCTTGATTGCTTTTTGCGCAAAGATCGCAGCTGCATTATCTATCCCCGTCCCTAATTTTAAAGGCTGTAATTCGCTGTTTTACCATGGAAGCATTTATATAGTGCATGCTCTGTAAGATCTACAGTACTGCTTTCCTTGTAACCTCGGCTTACTTTGCTGCCTTGTAGCTGAACAATAATATATGTGTTACTTGGTTGAAAAACATTGGTTGAGTCTTCTTATGTACTCCGAATGGCGTTCCGAGTTTTATTTATTTATTTCATTGTGTGCACGTATGGTGTAGATATAATTACATGTAGCACAGCGAAAAGACTGTTTTGAAAGATCATTTCAGTAACCTTTTTTATGACAGATGACTCGTTTTTGTTTCTGTTAATTTTTCTCATTTCATATTGCGTGTGTATAGTTTATGTGAACTGACATTGTGGGTTTTCAAAATGTATGATTTCCTTCTGTTTGAGTTCGTTTGCTGGGAATTTGGACAAAGACAATACTGTATGCATTTTTATTCCTTATTCACGACATCCTTTGCTTTATTACTCACCAACATTAAGCATAAAATAACATCACAGTTGTAAATATTGGTATTAGTGAACTTACATTTTTCGTTTTATGTTTCGGAGATGACGTGTGCATGAAGAGTGACTCGTAGTAATAATTTGCTTTTTCAATTAATGGTACTCACTGGCCATTTTTGACCTGTGTGATATCCCATATGAAAATCAAAATGGAAAAAAAAAAACTTGTAAGCCGATCAAAATTGAAGTCGGAAAATAAAAACAACAGTTACATTTAATATGCACTCAATAATTCATTTCCTTTTTTCAGTGTGTTATAAATTTCTATTGAAATCCATGTAATATTCGGTTTTCTCTCACCCTTCAATATAGTCCTTTTTATACTTTAAAATTTCACAGTTCTTCCTCGGAGACATTGATGTTCCTTTGTAATATTCCATAGATATTCCACTGATAAAAATCAGACGCTTTATATGCAAAGATGTTCAAGTTTTTTGTTCAAATAACAAAGCTGTAAAAGACTGTAATTGTGTACCTATGTTGTCAAAGAAATTCCTTTGTTGCAAGACAAGATTCGTCTCATCAATATTTCAGTGCAAAGCAATTAACGTGATTTTAGCACATTTATCGCGTAATGCTCGCTGTTCTACCGTCTCCAATCACCAGCACGAGCCCAATCTCCAAAATTAATTCATTTCATGCTTAATACATTTGACGCAGGTCGGTTTACAATGCAAGGATAGGTTATTGAAGTTCGATACACTTGAGTCGGCGTATGGAAGGAGTCGACCACGTCCGCTCAAACTGAGACGTCCCTTGGGGTGTCATAACCATCCAAGCAATCTCAGTATGGAACAATGCCAATAAAGTGACATGTTTGTTTCAAAAGGGTTGTTATGGAATATTTAGGAATTTATATCAAAGTTTCACTCGTCTAAAACTTCTCAGAAGGTGTCAAATGCTCCGGCGGGTAAAGCCTTGCTTCTTGTCACGATACGTAAAGGGGGCTTTTAATATTCAAAAACAGCTGAAATAGACATTCAATACTCCCTTGCTGAGCAAGCCCACGTGGAGGTAGAAAAAATATTGCGACATCTCAATTCCCTGAATATTTGATGAAGGCTCCCACTGGTATAGTACCCGGGGTCCTTGGGCCCGGCTGATATCACATTTAATGGCCGATTAGAGACTCCTCACAACACCGAACCCTCCCTGGCTTCATCGTTATTCATGAGCTGGCTGGCTCTCTGCAATCACACATTGGCACCGGTGTGGACAAGTCGGCGGCGCCTTGCCAAGAAAGCTTACCCCGGTGGGTTCCCGGTGGCAACGGGTGAGCGTTTGGTGTAGCTAACGCTTCGTTGACGTGGGTGTTTACTTCGGGGTACGTTATGGCCTGCCTCAACTTGTAAAGCTGAAACTGGGTATAACCCTACTGAAAAAACCTGAACCCACAAGTCAAATAAATAGAGGAAAAAAATGGACTCGGGAAAAATGTATACAAAAACACCAATTATATTTACCCAAAGAGCTCGTCAATAACTTTGAGATATAGCATGAAATACGTTCTAGCACTTTGCATAACCTTATTTTAATTTTGAAATTTCCCACTGCACACGCACAGAAACCGATAGAATGGAGAGGTGCGGTATATTTTACTGGGAAATCTTCTTCGTATATTGTGGAAGAATCTGTAACTGCGAGAGGTAACTTTGGTGACACAAATCATCTGAGAATGAGGGAATACAAGCCAACACTACCAAATTGGTGTTAATTTATCAGAGGACTGTCATCAGATGACTCACATAAGAGGACTGATGTAAGCCTCTGATTACACCAAGGGTGTTAAATTAACACCATTGCTTCGAAGTTGCTGTGCGGGGCGGTGGGATACTAGTCTTTGGTGAGATTCTCCTCTCGTTAGAGACAGGAAAGTGACTCTTCTTGAGCATCGGTACCATCAATGTTGGGCCACGGCCTGTCGTTTCCTCATTGTTCCTGTAATAACCACGCCATTTCATCGGTAATATGCAGCCATGTCTCATGTTGTATAACCAAACTAACCACCATCAGTTTGTTCGATCAACGCCCCATGAAAATAAACTTTTTTCCCCTAGTGATTTTATTGGTACTAAGGGTGACACAATTTCCCCGACTGCTGGTCTGTACAATATATTTAACTAAACAGATTTAAATTTCCAAACTAAAAAAAAATAAATAAACGGTTGCAATAATTTATCTGGAAACGAAGCTTTGAAAGCATACGTTGCAAGACTTTTTTTCCTGCATTTTTTTTTGTATTGAGGATTGTCAAAGTACACAGCAAAGCCCCTTATCAGTTTTTTGTTTATCCCTTTTTTTTGGGGGGGGGGTATTTGTTTCGTTTCAGCTAATTTCTTCAATCTGTCGCTAAAGCTTTATTTTATGTGCGTATCGGCGGTTTGTACATGTAGACGCATTGTGAGGCAGGTTGCTGGTAGTGCTTAGTTTTTTGCCTTAATAGCTAGCAGTATAGCTAAATACATCGTAGTGACATTTTTCCTGAGTCTTTCGTAAATCTTTAAATATCAGCACATTTCTCCTGTTTGATCGTTGGCGTACCTACATTGAATTTGCTCCTTTCGGTTCTACAGCTGCTATCCATCTGACTGATCCAAAAGCCGTGAAAAGCTGTGTTTTCTCTTTGGTTCGTTTCGTGCACGTTTTATTTTTGCACAGTTGCAAATGCACCTCTTGTTTTCTCAGTTATGACGTCATTTTATTTAGTAGTTGGTTTGTTGACCGCCAGTTCAGTCAACTTTTCTGACTCGCTTTTCACTAGTATTTGTATTCTATTCCTGTGACCGTTCCTTAAATAATTGGACTAACCTCGTTCCTTATTGTTTCCAACGGCGTTTTCATTGTTTGTTCTAATATCAAGGTTCAATTTCATTTTTAAATTAGATGAAAACGTTACTGAATATCTGCCAACTAACTGCCTGTTCTTTCCATTTTTTGACAATCTGATTTCATTCATTATGTGAAAGATACAAACACCCAAATGAATCACATTGAATCTCTCATTTATCCTTTTTGATACTTATTGGTTCCATTGCCTAAGTCTGGAATACCTTAAAGGAAAAAGTGGGTGAAGACACATCTGAAGTTATGGAATCAAACGGCAGTTACAAACTGTCATTCGAATGTATACGTCTACGTAGAGTACACAGGATTAACCCCATCCCAGCCAGTCTGGCTGTTTCCTTTTCCCCTCTCTTTCTATCTCTCATCAGAGCCAGGGTCACCTGTCATCGCCTCATACAGCCCCAGTTTCATCTCCAGATACGAAGGAGACGATGTCCTCCTGTCCTGCACGGTCAAGGACAAGGACGACCACACCGTGTCCTGGACGTTCCTGGGCTCCACGCCAATATGTGAGCTGGACCTCCTTTGGTGTATAGGCTAATCTGAAGGGACGTAGATTACTACGGAGACTACTATCTCATTACTTGCACCAAGCGTAGCCAAACGCAACGCCATACGTGTTATGTTAATCCAGTCTTTTTTTTTGTGTCCGTGAAAGTGAAACGCATGAACGCAGCGCGTACGCAACGCGGCCAAAACACGTACATATGGAAAGCCGCCTTAAATCTGAGTCAGGAGAACACCCTACTTGGTAAAAGTGATATTCAGCGCGGGGTCACTGTCTTCGTGTAAGTGGGATGCTGCTGCAGTAATTTTTTTCTGCTTCGGGTTACCAGATAGCAGGGTCATTTTTGTATACGTCACAAACGTGGCTGCTACTTGATACTACGTGTAACTGAATGAAGAAAGCTGTTTAAAAATAACGGGCAAATGTACAGTTTGGGGCAGAATCTGACAACCATCAAGGGTATTTTAGATTCTTCGGTTGTCCATTGGAAAATGACGGTGCGCAAGACGAGACACACATGACAGCATTTACTGATGGTACATGTACCACATTTAGGCCGACGGATGGTAAGGCCTGGCAGGTCGCGGCTCACAGTCACACCTAAGCAAGCTAGGAGACACTCCCTTCCCCGCCCGAACTCACATGGACCAGTGAGTATGCAGGGATACCAAAACGAGGGACAACATACGAGGAGGCGTGACCTTTGTGTCGTCCGTTCGGTTTTAAGGCCAACAATAGACGGTTAAGGATAATTATATCGTGCGATTAAAAAAATCAAATTCAGAAGATTCCTGTGAGGATATATATTAAATGGACAATAACCAGGCTGAATTTTCAAAGATATCGCACCCAGATAGCGCTTTCTGACAAATAGTCCGTCTCTCTAGGTATGGCGTTACAGGCACTCTCAACGTTATGAAATGACACGAGGTTGTCATGCATAATGGCTGCAGTCACTTCCCATAAATCGTAATTTCAGGCCACACCTAATGTAGTAATTTGGCCATGCTTTCTGACTTGTTGCTGTTCGTATGGGTGTGCACATGGGTCCTTCAGGGCAAGAAATCACAACCAAAACGTGGCTTGGTTTGAATACCACAAGGGATACTAGCAGTTTCCTTCCTCCTTGATACTAGATACTTTGATGCAGATGTGCATACATTATGCGCAGGAGAGTCTATGCACGTGATCTTGCATACTTACGTATTGTCCGGGCGTTTTTTCACATGGCACGTATTCTGCTGGGCAAAACCGTTGGCCTGATATTGTCGGTCCTACTGTGAACGTCTTGACAGACTAAGAAGTTAACTTTAGATTTACAGTACAGCACAAATTCATCCCGTCATGCGTTAACGCTTATTTTGGCACAGGGGAAGTTGGTACTGCAAGACCAAATTACACGATTTGTAAAAATACATTTAGATTATGAAATATTCACCTATTAAGCATCTCGCTTTATATTTCAAACTGAAGAATTGAAATTGTTGAAGTAATAAGCAAAATGCTTCCTTCTGTGTTCACTCTCCCACTTTTATTGTCCAGCCCTCTTCCACGAGACAAATCGAGTCCACCGCGACAGGAGATTTAAGATTGAGTCGGACGGCAACAGCACCTACAACCTCCGCATCACCGGCATAATGCGTGATGACCAAGGCAAGTACCTTTGCCAGGTAAACACCCTGCCGCGGCCAACGACCCTCAACATCACGCTGCAGGTTGTTGGTAAGTTTTTTCGCTATTACTACCAAGAATTATTGTTGTGCAAGTGGCTTATAATTTGGCTGGAACTGGGGGTTCGGGGAAGGAGAATGACTTACTAGGCCTTGGAAATTTAAAAGGTGGAGTGGTGCTGAATCCACGTAACATTAAGGAAGATGCTCATCTTGCTTAATACATGTGAAACCGTACATCAGAGCCGTACATCAAAACAGCCTTTATTTGGACTTTTGTATAAACATGTTCTCCATTTGTGAGTGTTTTTTAATACATTTGGGTTGCTAGGAAGTCCAAAATACTCCCCATCTGACTTTTTTCCTACCACAAATGTGGGGAAAAGGATGATTCATTAGCTAATCCTTAGGTCAAATCGTGTGGGGAGGAGATGTAGTTTCCTCCGGGGGATTAACACCCCTGTGTACACACCTTTCACATTTGCCATATATAAAAGTGTGTTCTGTCCCTCTACTCCCTCGTAACAAGTTCAATATTCAACATAGAACTTTTTTACTCGAAAAGAACTCACCTACAACGCTGCCAGGAACCTTTACCTGTCGTATACCTTCTGGTCTATCAGACGTTGTTCGGAAAATACTCTAAGCGGAAAGCTTTGAGGTAGCATATCTTGGCTAGCATCAGCGTGCCAGCGTCGGTCGTGGGTTAAACGCAGCTTACTGATCAATGCAAATTATTAGGAACCTTATTTTCATTTCACGTTCGAAACCCCACTGGCTGCACTGAGTTGAGTCCGCGTGCTCACTGACATTTTAATATGTAGCTTCTTGAAGTGGTCTGGATTCGAAGAAAAGCTTGTCGGTCTATGGACACAAGGACGACTGCTGTGCCTTGAAAAATGAAAGTGACTAATGAAAACTGTCGAACAACCTCCAGGGCGTCTTTTTATAGTATTCCCTTCACATGAACCAATTTCCTGTAGTTGTTGAATAAACTTGGCACTGGTCAAAGTCGGCGTTCGTTTGAGTGGTTGGAGTTTCAACTGGCCTGGAACCACTATGATAGATGACGCCGTGGCCACAAACGAGAACTCTGGGGGCGGGTATGCACTGGTTCTACTTCAAGTAGCAGTTGCAACTTGTTTTGTCTTAATGTGCGTAATAGCCGTACGAAGGGTGTGTCTTTAATACTCTTTTAAGCAACTCAGGGCTACATCTATCTACTAGCCTTTTTAGGCACCACCAAATTTTCAATAGCAAACGTTAGGATTCCCCACAAAAAGGCAAAGAGGAATGACAGTCATTTGTAATATATGTGGGAGGTCGTCTATAATAAGAACAATGAGGAAACGGCTTGAAGACGTCTAAGTATACTTTCTTCATTTAATCGGTGGGGTGAAGACAAACGTAGATGTTGACAACCCTCGTGCAAGGGTAGTAATGACAAAGCCTGCGAAAGTAAGATCACTTGGCAAGACTGGGTGAGGGCGCTACACAAACGTCGCAATACTTCCAAAACAATTAATGAGGTCACTGAACTGCCTTCCGCACTTGCCACACGTAAATGCGGAAAGTATAGATTGGTTTGTCACTGACAGTTTTTCAGCAGCTGCAGCGCCCTTCCGTCTCAGCTGATGGTCATGATCCGACTCAGAGATCCTTCTGACGGATCTAATACTGTTCAGGACAATTTGATTTTGATATAGCGTCTTTATCATTTGACGGCTAGATTACAAAACGCCAAGGCACCTGTCCAGTTGTGCCGTGTCTGCAGCGGCGCCGCGATGTCTTGAAAGCAGGGTTGAGGCGGAAGATGTGTCAGTACATTCAGGATGCTCTCACGGAGAGCATAGTTGGTATCCTTGATGTTTTTCAATGGGATGTTTTTCAGTTAAGCAATTAATTGGCTTGAATTTGTCAACCAGTACTCACTACATTAGATAGATAATGTAAAAAGAACGAAACATTTTTTTAAAGTAAACCATTTATGTTATTTTTTTATTATGCAACCAAGTTAAAAAAAAGAAGCGCAGGAGAACAAACTTTTATGAATATTTGGTATAACCATAGAAAAGGGACACGTTTCTCTACGGTATGGCAATACCTTGACACAACTACAAAATAGTGGGACGCTATTGAAAATCATAAAGAAATTACTCAACTGACCAGCACGGAATTAGTACACATCCATGCACCGTATCCTAATTGCCAGACGAAATAACACGCGGGATATCCAACTTTTACATGTCATGAAGACATTCAGAGTAAGAAACCATTGTCGTGTAAGCAGAAGTCGTGGTTTCAATAAGAGGTGAACAAGGTCAGCGAGAAAGACATCAGGTTATTTAATCACAGTGGTGTAATTACTGAGGGGGGCGTGCCCCCTCCCTCGGCAGATACCCATGCCCATGGGTGCCCCCTCCCCATTTGATAGCCGTGTATAGTTTCCATTGAGTTAACACGGCCATGCAGTTACAGCTTGTTTTCTCCTGGTTCCCCCGTGAATGATGCGAGCACCCCCGGTGTCCCTCCGGGCATGTAGCCCTATACACCATTGCCACACCAGCATATACACTAGATGTAATTGTAACCATTCACAAGTATTTTATAGGGAATAGACTATGTGTGATGCCAGTAACAAAAACAAGACGAAAGAGAGGGACTTTTTCAGGATTTTGACGTGACAGGCTACACAATCTTGTTTGTAGAAATAGATATGCTTTATAGATCAGCCAAGAGGAGTGAGCAGGTGAGTTATTGTAAAGTGTAGCTATTTCATCTTGTTAAGACAATTGAACGGAAGACTTTAATTAAATAATGATAGTTGTTTACTCGTCGGACATTTTTGTTTCTCTTTTTACCTCTATGCACTGGACAGTCGCGCCAGAAATACTAGGTATCTTCCCTGTATCTGGGGCAACGCCCACCTTGGAGAAAAACAACAGCAACCGGTTTGCCTACAACGAGTCCGATGACGTCATGCTGACGTGCCAGGCTGTGGGGTCACCAGAACCACGGTAGGACCGAGCAGTTATCTGGTGCAATCACCCAAAGACCACCTGGTCACTGTCAAGAGAGTTGTTAAGGGAATGCGTGTAGGTGTGAGTGTACACTTACGTCAGTATTCGACTGACTGCAATGCGTTTCCAGCTATTTCTTCTGCATCGGGGCCTGCAAGTCTCTGGTACAACGTCTATTTCTGAAAGAGCGGCTGCAATCACCTTTTTTATGACAAACCAGAAATGTACCTTTGTGCCTCAATTGACCTGATTTTGATTTCACTATTTCAAAGGGTGTTTTAATGCCTTTTTGGTTTAATGCTAATGAGATTTGAATACTCATGAGCAAAACTGTGATGTGATCTCAGGAAGACGTCCAAATGCTACATTGGTTTGTACACAAAAATGTCCTGCGTTTTTGTAGATTTTCCTGGACTAAGCTTTCTCTTCTTTGCTGATTCATTGTTGTTTATGTGCATAGCAATAAGAATCCATCAGTCCCTCTCACAGAAATGTTTTCGGTTAGTAATTCTAGGTTCACAGTTTGAACAGAAATACCTATGCACTGAGCCATGTCTTCCTCAGATGACCCCAACAGCGCCCTCAATTGTCCGGAATACATGCATACTATTGGTTGTATTGAAATGTGCACTTTTCAATGCATTTAACCAAACAGGAACGTGTAAGAGTTTTCATACACCGAAGAAAAGTTCAAAGGTGCAAAAAGATTGTGTCGCAGAAAAGTTCATTACAGCTAGACTTTGAAATGTTAGCATTGCCAATAGCTCACCGGCCCTTGTACACGTACAAATAGCATTGAGTGGAAAGGTCGAAAAGTAGATCAACGAAGATTTTTGTTTTCACGAAGAGCCACAAATCTTCGTGCACATGTATGTCCTTTCCTTGTAGAAAAATACATTGAACAGAAGGGGCAAACAGTACAAAAACCCAAATGGTCGTTTTTATGAGCGAATACATGTCTTTAGTTGTCATATTTGGCCAAATAACCATTGTGTTCATTTTAATAATTTGGTACAGGCAAAAGTTTAACACTCAAAGCATCAGTGTCCTGTTAGTGCGAAAACAATTCATTCATTGCACTTCGACAAAAATCAGGTGTTGCATGTTGTCTCGTAACTTTTGCTGGGTGAAGAAGCTATGTTCCCCACCTTGCTTACCAGCTCTATACGAATCCAGGCCCTCGGTTTTAGTCTCTGGATATTACTACCGTCACTGAAGCATTCTAATTTTGTTTCTTGTTTGTTTCTGTTATTATTTTTTGCTTTGATTTGTTAGCATTACGTGGCGATTCATGGTGAATACCAGCTACAACATTGTGCTGTCCACAAGCGCCACCTTGAGCATACCGAATATAAAGCGGGAACAGGCTGGTGTCTATACGTGCACAGCGGAGAACGGTTACCGGGAGTTTCCCAAAGAGCGCTGGATAACCATTAACGTGCAGTGTGAGTTACCCTGTCCACATTTACCGTCAGTCGCTTACTCGTTATAGAAAATTGCAAAAGATACAAACAGACAAAAAGGACAAAGGCAAAAGCCAAAAACAATTATCTACAGAGCATTTGAAGCACAGGCAATACGGTATAAATCCTGAAGAATGGGTACACCCCCCCGTTTATACATGTTCCAGGGAAATAGCTTAAGTTACTGTATGCAACGTTTCTTCTCTTTAAACAAAAGTCATGCATGTAACTTGAATGATTAATGAAGTCAATGTTCTCTTCTCTTGGACTGGTTCATTTCTTTAAGTACTGAATAGATTGGAGATATAAAGCAAATACACCGTAAACTTATAGAAATCGTTCCTTGCACCATGTAGGACTCAGAAGGACAGTCATTTAGGAGAACATATTAAGCTTTTGGACATTAGATATGTCTGTTGCAAGTCTGCGGTCGACATGCCAAGTCTCAAAGGCAGCGGTAAAAGTGCAGTGCACGGAATAATATATTAATTGAAACGATTATTGTTCTGGTCCCAAATTTGCCTGATCAAATTTTTTTCGGTTTTAGCAGACGAACTGTGTCTTGACGATGGCCTCGACAAAGGTTTTCTTCTTGTTCCCCGAAATACGAGCAATGGCTGTCCAAGACTTTCCCTCTCGGGCTCACGCTGACAGCACATGCCATGCGGCTCACTGACATACATGCCTGTCCGTACGAACTTGCAAGCTCGCACGACCTACCGAAGCACACACACATTGTAGAACAAGCTCTTGCACGCAAATAGGGAACAAACGGTTCACGCATTTGTGTGCATTGTGTGGGTTATCCATAGGGTAGTCGGAAAGACAGCTCAAGCTGTACGTCTGATAGGGGGGCGTACGGCAGCTGCCGCCTGCCACTAACGTGCGAAACTAAACAGCTTTACTCAAGGCTGCACCTCGACAAACCTGCACTGTTCTAGAAGGCCAACCGTTCAGCGCTTTGCAGTCCCTCAGTGTATAATTATCATGTCGGATGCCACGTTTTAAAGCCAACCTGTTCTAAAGTTGCAAGACAAACACCCAGAACAAGTGCTGGTTTATCGCAATGTCGACTCAGAGTAAATTTACATTGTACTTCAAGCTGTCCCAGATCTAGAACAAAGCTCCGCGAAGAGTCGGCATGTCTACTCTAAGTAATTCCTTTCCCTAACAACTGAATAACGGGTATGTTTCCTTCTCCAAGTCAAACCAGAAGTTGTTGCCGATGAGCAAGACATCAGGTGCGGCGAGGGGGACTACCGCCAGCTACGATGTCAGGTCAAGGCGATACCGCCGGCTACTTTCACGTGGATTAAGGATAATGAGTTACTAAGTGGGCGAGATGTCTCCCTAAAATCGAAGATGCTGTAAGTTGTCGATGTTTCTAGAAATGTAAAGGTCCCTTGTCTTGAGAACGTGAAATCCAATTACACAGAAACACAGAAACGTTGTTGGTACCTATATAACTAATAGAGTGATTATTATTTCAAATTTTGAGCGACGTCGTAAACAGCAACACGTGATTTTTGACTTAAATACTCGTTGTCTGCATAGTTTTCAGAATCATGATTTAAAGTAAAATGTTCAAGGCTAAAGAGAATTGTGTCTTATTTGTGTGGTTTTTTCCTCCAACAATATGAGTCAGGAGGCAATATTCGACTAGTTAACTCAAAAATCATAACTATTGAGGATTAAGGAGTGGCGCTCAGCAATCTGCAAGTACCTGGTAGACTCTTGCAGCTGGCTGATTACCCGTCAATTCGTTAATGATTTTGAAGGGAGAATAGTTGGACAGATGCATCAATTTAGCCGTATTTTAAAAAGGCACATGATGAATGATTTCAATACAAAGGTGCTGGAAGAAATGGCAAGACAAAAAAGAAAAATCACTGGGCTGTTTGCCGGTTTGTTTCTTGTTTAAATTGAATCAGACATAAATGAAGAGAAGCTTGCCGTGGGGTTTTGTGTGGTTTTGTCGTTTGTGTGTCTTTTAACACTTCTTGTATTTAGTTTTATGTCCAGCTTCGTTTTATTTCGTTAATCATTTTTTTCTTTCTGTTTGGTAGATTTTGTTTTGTTTTTCTGTGTTTTTGTGTTCTGTTTTTGTTGACACTGTTAGATGTTATTCTGTTGCCAGCTAACGAGTGGTCTAGTCCCATATTGCGAACAGTTTCCGTTTTATGGCAACTTAACATTTTGTCAGGTCCACACCACGAAAGTAACAACCTCCAACAATAAAAACTAGAGCTCTGTGTTTTAGTCACAAGCGAATGATGGTCGGGCAAGCTTGCGAATTGAAGCAGGAACCTGTTTTTGTGCAATATTAAGAAACTGAACTAAACCGGATCTACCATGTAATTCAGGTATACTGGCCTGTGAAGAGTGAATCCCGTGATGTCACCATGACGTCATCCTTAAGGTCACCTCAGAATCAGGCCCGCTGTTCGTATCAATATGATTTCAAGTTGATATGTTGTACAGACTTGGAGAAAGCGAAAAGACTAACAGAGAAGAGAGTTCATGCACTCATACAACCAATCAATGATGTAAGCACAGGAAAGGGTCAAATTGTTAATGGGGCTGGGGATTGGGCCTGTGTACCTCTAGTCTCTACTCTAAGTGGCACATTTTGATGATCTGAAGTCCCTCTATCATGCAGCGCTGGTCAGTCTATCCAGTGTACTACTCACCGTAAATACCGCGCAACTGTTTGAATGATCGCACACTCAGTTTTCTTGCCACTTGTAAGCTGGCTTTTTTTTCTTTTTATTTCCTTTTTCTTTTATTTCCGGCCACCTGTTCTCATTTCAGATACTTTGTCTTTGTCACGAAATAACACCAAGCCTTTCTTTTCTCATACTAACCCGCAGGCAGTCCGTAGATTGCGGGAACAGAACTAGGCAAGTCATTTTGTCTCAGAAACGTTTCCTTCCTCCCCGAGGGCAAGCCTATTCCCTCCGCACTCCCTCAGCACGCACTGCCTGCATGCACCATGCATTCTAATATCCCTCCTAATTGCCGCCATTTCAAAATTTTGACTGCGTGAGCGTGTTTCATAATTAAATAGCATATTCAAGCAGAAGGTGGTTCAGAAAGACATGCACCCTGTGACTTTCAAGATTTAAGAAGACGTTTATTCCGAACTCTTAAAAAAATTACATTAATAATTAAGGGAACTTAGTACATAGAAATTGACAAAATGGGTAAGCTTAAAAAATAGATCAGAAATTAAAGACATTTAGTACAATGAAATTAGCAATGTGGATGTAAATAACTTTGTACAGATACATGTTCTTAATGAAAATAGAACATAAGAGCTTATGATAAGATAAGGAAAAGCAGTCCATGTACAAATGAGAAAAGAAAAGAGCATGGGCTGTTAAATAAGCAGAGGCTTGTATAAACAGCCCTTATTAACAAGAACAACACGAGCAACTACGAGACTGCAAACAAGAACAAAACAAAAGCAACAAAAAAGAATTGAACGTTGAAAGTGTCAAAAGCTTTAGAAAGATCAATGAAAACACCAATGGCACATAGTTTATTGCTGAGGGCATTCGTAATCTTGTCGACAAACTCACTGAGGGCCATGTCGGTAGAGTGGTTAGATCTAAAGCCAGATTAGTGGTCAAAATGGATATTACGGTGAGAAATGAAAGGAGAGAGTTAGTTGCAGACAAGTCGTTCAAGGATTTCAGAAAAACAAGGGAGAATAAAAGTTGCAAGGTAGTTCAAAATGACGTGCTCATCGCCACTTTTGAAGATTAAGAGGAACAGAAGTAGTTACAAACGAAAGATTAAAGATATGACTTAGAGGGTCAGCAATACAGCCGTTTCACACTGGTGCGCCACCAAGAGTTTGCAACGTGTTGGCCACTCACAGTGCGCGAGATTTGCTATTGTGCTATATTGTGCTATTGTGAATCGCCCGTATTAGAGGCAGAGCAGATTTCACCACACTGGAACAGACTCAATCAAAAAAAAAGCTGCTGCTGCTCTTCAGCTCACGGCCAAAATTAATCATTTCCTGGCTAGTTGTAGGAGTAAGGAAAAACCGAGAAAGGATTAGGATTGTGCAATGATTCTGTGAAGTGGGTATTACTAGGGGGAATTTTGCTGGCTATGGAGGAACCAATGTTGATGAAGTATTTGTTGAAAGTATCGGCTACAAGAGGCAGACTGGAAACGGGATTGTCACCATCCATGAATTCACTCCGAAGATTATTATTCTTCCGTTTTCCGATGAAGCCATTAATTTCTCGCCAGATACCCTTGAGATTATGTTTTGTTCGATCAAGCGTAGTATCTCTTTTTGGTAAGACGGATGGTGGTAGTGAGCATATTGCGATACGTTTTATATCGTTGTTCATTTACTGCCGTCGGGTTACGAGGAAAACGCCTATGCAGCCGATTTTTGAAGAGACAAAAATCCAGGGTTTAATATTACTGGGAGTCCGAACTGTTTTCGAGCTGAGATGAAAATGGTGATTACAGGTATATAAAAAAATGGAAAGAAAGGTGTCGTAAGCAGAATCTGCGTCCTCAGTCTGATATACGTTATTCCCATTAATACTAGCAACAACTTGCTTGAATGAACTGATAGTAACCAAGTTAATATTTCTAGAAAGAAATGCTTTCGGAGAGGACTTACAGCTCTGAAGGCAGGAAGTTGTGAATTGACAGAAGGAATTGTGATCGGAAATGTGGGAGCAAAGAATTACAGCTGTCGTGTTAAGATCAGGATTGGTTTATTAATGCAGCAATGTTGGGTTTGATACGAGTTGGTTTGGTGATTAAATGATAAAAAACCGCATGATAAAAAAACCTTTCCATGAAGTCTTCCGCGAGCTGGTTATCTTCACTGAACTCTTACTTAACACATATTCCCTTCCTTTGTTTGACTGATCGAGTTATTTCACTCAAAAGCCCTAAGCAAAATTGGATTCACGCATGATACTGCACAGGGGATTAAGGCCTCTTCCCCGCAACTCTCTAAACAGAGCCCCTTTACCGATTACACCGAAAAGTCGCCTGTTTCATTCCTGGTTCTTGATTTACTGATTTCAATGTCATATTTGTGTTTTGGTTTGGTTCTTAATTTGCGTCGGAATTTCATGTCAGCCTTTGCTTCAGCTTCAAAATAAACTTCCAATTTCCCACTACCCCGATACTGGAAATTGGCACCTTCCCTGCTTTTCCACTCCAAACACTCACCTGGTGCTTCGAAAAATGAATTAATGATTAATCTGTCTTAATCTCCCACTGCGTTCCTGTGCATTGTCGCGAATTAATCAGGGCCGGGCATGATGGTCTTTTTTTCTTCTTTTACCCCCTTTCTTTTAACGCTGCATAGTTTTGTCCTCGTGAGTGTGAATCCAGAGGCGGACTACGGTGTATACAGATGCCAGGCCACGAACATGCTGGGAACATCAGAAGATGTGATTGAAGTTAGCGGTAAGGAAGACATTGGGAATGACAGTTCTTTTGGTAAGAACGTGTGAAGATGATCCATTATATGTTTCATGATTTTTTTAACAGTAATTACGCCGCTATATTGCACACAGATACGCCGAAGAAACGGTTATACCGAATGAATTTCTGCTGCACTTTTTCTAAGCAATGACAATTTACTTCAATGAAAGAAGCATATTTGGGATTGAGGGTAAAAAGTCGCAAGTTTAGGAAAGTCCTACTCGCAGAGAAACGACGGTCAACGCGAGGCGTGGTCGATCACTACATAAATACTCAATACGTCCTTCGGCCGTTGAATGTAAAGACCTGTCGCGCTTAAAGATCCCTGACGAATTCCTCTGCGTTGAAGACATTATCATGGAGCTCTTCCCACAATGCAATGAATGACCAGAAGCTATTGGGATATTTTGCTTTTCCTTCTTTATAACTGAACACAAGGTCTGTACACTGTACGCATTTATCGGTCATATAATAGGCGAATAATATAAATTGCCAAAGCTAAATGATCACAAACATGAAGCAAGAAAAACTGTAAAGCCATGATTAGTAGAAGAAGTGCCTATCTGTCACTCAGTGACGTCCTGCGCGTAATGAGCAAAGCTCAAACGAGAGAATCTGCGTATACGTGTCAATACAACGGCCAATCACACTCATTCAATACAAACTAACTCCTGGTCCCCACAATGTACTAATTATGGAAATCAGTCAAGTTATTTGACTCCAATTAAAACTGGATTTAAAGGCTTGTTATTAAGTACATGTAATTAATGGAGAAAGGTTTCAAAATAACGCAAAAACACAGGTGCGCCCTCTCTGGTGGTTGCTCAGGAGATATTTAACGGGTATCCGGCGTGCCGTGAAAAATCGATCTCACCGATGAAAAAAAAAGGGGGCCCGTATACACCACCACCAAAATGCAAAGCGCTTTACTGACGTCACATTCAACCTTCCTTTCTTGGTTTCTAATTTAATTAAGGCCGTCTTCGCGAGCCGAAAATTGTCAGCGATCCAGTCGGCACCCGGCGCCATTCTTACAAGCTCGTCTGGGTCATGGGGAGTCGCACACAGCAGTTGCAGGGAATGGCAGGGTACACGCCCATTGATGGCTACACGTTGTCATACTATGGCTGGTGGTTTCAGGTGAGACTAGACAAACAAGTAAAATTAGTGAAGAAATATAAATGAATAGATAGAGTGAACAAATTATGTTGCAGTATATGTACGGCTGTAGTCGAAAGATTAGGCCCCCTACATGCTCTGGGACTGTGTTGAATCAAACATTTTAGTACTTTATTTTCACGAGACAGTCATCTCTTTCCTATGATTAAAGATTATCCAAACAGCTAATCTTTTTCAGAGCTTTATTGTACAACTTAATTTGGAAACAAAGTTGACCTGTTTGCTGATCAGATACATACAGGGGAAATGGTGGAAAGGAATCGATGAGGTCTGAACGAGACAGTGTAGTACACCATTCTTCACCTTTCCGTGCCATTAACATTATTTTCTATGTTTGTTTTGCTCTGTTAATCTGTAGTTTGGACTTTTTGTTTTTATTGCTAATACAAATTTATATATTCATGAGCGGCATTGTGATGTCATCCACTGAACCTCAATGCTGTATTGTTTTGCTCAAAAGTGTTTTATATTTTGCAATCGTGAATTTCCATTTCTTTGGCAATTTATTGCTGTGTTGAAGTATTTAGCATTTAAGTCAGTAAACATCTTTTTTTTCTCAGAAATGTTTTCAACGGGCAAAATTGAAGTTTAAAATATGAATATGAAAAGTAAACCAAGCAGTGTCTTCCTTGATTTACGTCTCAGCAACAACGCCCATAACTCTTCAGGAAATGCTTGGAAACTTGTCAATGTTTACTAATACCACTGGACTCCAACAGGATTTCAAACAATTTTCATACCGTGAGAAAGATTGTGAAGATGCATAAAAAGGTGAGACAAGGAAAAAAAATGCATTTTTCATTTAATTTAATTGGATGCACACTATTGACCACAATTGTGGTTGACAGTCTTCTCAAAGGATTGCAATGTCATTCCAATCTGTTCGACAGCCCAGATGGGAATAAAATGTACCCGTGTAGTGCGTGCTTCAGTTTGACATCAAGCATCACGTACGCCGACTCATACGCGCCGAACTAGTTCACGCTCGCGTGCTTTGTTCGCGAATGACCATTACTTTTTTTTAAATACCCAACTTTGATCGTTGTTAATCCTCCAGGAAAACGAGATGGGTGAGATAGAGAAGGTCTTCTCCCACAGCCCTGAGGCTCCCCTGGAGGTTGACATACCCCATGACCCGGAACTGGTTCGACAATCTTACGTCCTCCGTGACCTTAAGTCCAATGTCCCCTACGTGGCCATTCTCCGGGGATACAATCGATATGGCGACGGTGACAGCGTAACATTCACGTTTAACACATCACAGGGTGAGTGTGTTTGCTCCCATTTCTGGCCATTTCCCAATTTGTTTAATGTCTTTTTTAAACTTTTATTTACTGATAAAGACTAAATGCTCAAAGGAGACTACTTTTAATTTACATAAAATTCTGAAAGCATAGCAGAGCAAATTGTCTAATGTAAAAGTAAAACAAATGGTTTCCAGGCTATAAATTATCAATAAATAATTATCTGGATTGGTTGGTGCTTAAGAGCCCGCCCCCTCGACATTTTTTTTTTCTTCTGATATCCCCGCAGTGGATTTTTCGTTAGTTGGATAATTCGTATTTAGAAATGAATCTTTAAAGTCGTGTCGACACCATTTTTTGCAAAAATCCAACATACTATTCTCACACAGCGCGCGTTTTCCCGATACGGGGCAGTAAAAAATGTTTATTATTTCCCACTGCGGTGCTCAATGTACGCGTACTTGCGCGCATATAGCCATGGATTTCAAATGACCCAAACAACACTGTGGGTCCAATTGATTTGGAACTTCACCTTTTGTATTGATAAGGAGTGTACTTTGTATATGCTTGCTAAGTTTCCACAAAATCGGGCGTGCCAAGCCCAGTTCTGGGGGGTGGGGGAATTTGCCCTCCCCTTCCCCAGCTTTGAGATGGGCCAAAATATCCCAGCTCCCTTAAGGTTAAACAGTATACGCCCAACCCATTCAAGATGTGAACTTAAGCGATGTAGTCAACACAGCCGTCACTATAACTGTATATGTCATGATCTTCCAGCGTATGTTTGTTTTCTCACGGTGTCTTTCCAGCTATTACGTATGCACTCATCACGCCCCCATTCGGTGACCTTCATTCACTTGACCTTCTGCTTCATTTCAATCTTTTTTTCTTTTCTCTCTCTCCGTTTTGTTTTTCACACTTTATGTTTTCTGCACTCATTCATACCATGCACAGAGAAACCTTCCAGCACTGCACAAGGTAAACAGCGCGACTTACACTGACCAAAAAAAAAAAAAATACCAAGCAAACATTGCATAAACCGACGAAATATACTGTTGAGATATCATTTGCCTGTAGGCTTTTCTCCGTTGAAATCTGACACCGTAGGTAAACATCTACGGCGTTGGTTTTCTACGGTTTTCTTTGTGACCATTCTTTATGATCAATCAACTCAAATCACAAATTACGTGTATGATTATTTGAAAGACCGTTTGTCGAATGCAGTACCAAATACTGAAAGAAATCGTCAGTGCAAGTCGCAAGGTACGCTTTAATTTCTTGTACATGCCCTACTCAATCATTTTGCATCGTGTCGAGCTTGTTTCTCACTTCATAGCCATGTTTAGATGATTTGTCGATTCATGTCATAGTGCTTTTAAGCAGTCGTCTATTTTATTAGGGCTTACCACGTATTCGATTGACATGCATGTGATCTGTAATGTATTTGGTTGATTTCAGGATGCCTGTTTTTGAATGAATTTATTTTGCTTTCCCTTTAGTGCCATTCTTCGAAATGGCTAAAGCACACCCATTGAGTTTCAACTACGCCCTCTGTTGAATAAATTCAAGTAGAACTGTAGCAAAGCAGGTATGGGCTGCTTGTGTTTTGTTCATGCGCAGTATGCACACATCCTTTTTTTTCGTTACTTGATCGTTATCAGTTTATCTCAGGACATTTCACAGAGCAGTAGGCCCATAATACAGCAATATTAAATCACTAGAGCGCTATTCCAGGGCGTGTGGGTGTTGAATTAGTTTCCTAAAGGCTGGCGCACAAACATGGATGCGCCCAGCAGGTTTTACTTTGCACGACGGTTTACCTCTGGTAATTTAAAATAGATCCGGATCTCACAACGATTAAACGCTAGTGCCTGATAAAACTGCTAAATTCTACAAGGATCCTTGGCAAATATAGACTGAGCCAAAGAGATCCTGCTACTGCAATGGCAGCACACCCATGCGAATACTCATTTTTAAAAAATGAGGCGCGCAGTCACACAAGTCACAACATCGTGTTGGTAGATGCAGTATTCAACGCGCGCGTTTATTACCTACGAGCAGGATTGGTGCCACAGCAGTAAGAGTAACTATTACGAGACAAGACGATCAGTCCACCACAGGTCGACATGCCTAGCAATCGAGATAAGTTGTTGCCTGGCTTATGTTACCGAGGGAAGTCAGTCAGCGGTCGACGAAATTGTCGCTGATCGAACTTGACCCTGGCAGAGGTAGGCTTTTGATATGCCTTTTTTCGAATCCACCGATCGCGAACACAAATGACTTTGCTTGTATGCTCACTTCCTTTTCTCACATTTTCGCCGGTTGCAGTCAATACATGGTTGACAACGACAGCTGCCGCAAAGAAAACGATTGCTGTAAGAGGTATGGTGTTTGGTTTTTAATTTGTGGTTACTCAATAGTTTTTAAATTATCCGTCTCTTTGTTGTCTATTTATTTTGTTTTTTTTTGTTTGTTTTGTTTGAGCTTTACGTATTGTTTAGTGTTTTTGGATTTTGTTTTGTTTTTGTTTGATTTGCTTTTGTTTTCTTTTTATCAAGTTTGTTGTTTTTGACACAAGACTGCTGTTAAGAAGAAATGTTTACAGTTTAACATAGTCAAAGATTGACTAGAAGCCAATATCATGTCTCTACTTAAGGAAGCCTTCTTAATGTTTGGGTTCTATAATTATCATCTCATTTACTGCAATGTTATTGGCATGGTGGAGTCAACAGACTAAATAGTTATCATTCAGTTTATTTATTCCCTTTCTTGCATTTCGGACAGAACTAACTACTGCTTCAGCAAACCGAGGTATAACACTATCCTCCATTTTATAGTGAGGGATTATAATCATAGCTATGCATGTTTCCTTTTTTCTTCACAACGTGCCCCGTCAAAGTGTGACCCTCACCAAGATGTAACCACGGCAGGACTCACATTTTGTCCAAGCACTTTTTTTTTACAACTTTGTCATTTTTAGTCGAAAGAAATATCACTGTGATACATTGCACGTCAGCATTTCTGGTCTCCTGTTTCTTTCTTTCATTTTTTTGTTTTTAAATGCTCATCGTTTATTAATATTTACTTAGGACCTGTGGCCTAATAAAGAGGGCTTGTAGCTCCGATAGTGTCGTGGATCAAAAACAAGCAGGTGTCGTAACCCGTTGAGAGTCCCTTTACCCCCACGAGCCTCTCACCAAACGGGAGTAAACGGGGTAACTGTGGTGGCGGATACGGTAATTGCACTGTGCAGTTTGCGCCTGAAGCGGCAACATCGGGGTAGTACACTCCCTAATCAGTAAAGGCAATTGACTGTGTGAGCCAAATGAGCAGGGATGGTGATAACAATAAAAATGTGGCATGCAAAGTTCACGTTTAAACCCGGAAAGAGATATCTCTATTCCTAATAGAGATATCTCTGTTCCTAATAGAGATATCTCTATTCCTGATAGAGATATCTCTAATAGCGAAGTTTCCGCTTCTGAGGTCAGCAGGTCGCCCTCGAAGTTTTGTGTGGAATTGAAAATCTATTATCTTGAGGGCCAGGGGCTTTTAGGAATAGAGGAATTTGTATTAGTAATAGAGATATCTCTATTGGGAAAAAGATATATGTTAACTTCGCACACCATAAAAATACTGACGCCATTGAATGACTTTCTTTCACTTCATGTTTTCCTTGTCCACAAACAGTTGTGTACATGTACACTCAGGGTAGTACAGTATGAAAAACAATTGTAACAAAACAGGACAAGTTCGTGAGAACTGGGAATCGGAGAGGACCGGAAGCAGACATTATTTTTGATTGCGGAACCAAAGAGAGAGATTTGTGAACACAAGGTCACTTTCACCGTATACTGTGCTCTATTTCAAATTACATAGGACTATGTGGGAAAGAGCAGAACAAGACTTCATTTTCTATCCATTACGACAGTGCATGGTTCCACGAAATATTTAGGTACCAAACGCAAGTCACATTACATATTGGTCCAAGAGGCAACGACTTGGGCATGTGTGCCACATAGCACCGCTTCTAAAGAATTCTACTTCTGGTAGTTTGTGCTGCACTACCTAGCTCAACTTTACTCAAATGATTCAAATTTACAAGTTTAAATGAAATTTCCTTTCAAGTAGTCCTTGGCATGCCTTCTAACACAAATACTTTCCTCGTGTCATTTTCTGTTACAGCCAGCTTCGAGCCGTGGAAGAGTGCTGGATCCTCACAACACTGCGCATGCGCAGAGACTGTCATCTTCATCGCAGCCCTGTGGATACTACTCAGATCTTCGTAGTTAGTTGTATTGTACAAACAAGTTCCCCTAAGAGTTTAATTTAAAAACACTATAGTCGAAATCGACATGTAACTTCGAGGTCTAGAATCACGTTTCATACTTGACTTATTTCCCCTCAACGCGAAGGTTACGGCCTACAGGCATTGACTTTTGACACTCAACATATTTTCGTTCGATACATGCTCACAAATTGGATGAAAAGGATGCAGGAAGTTAGTACGTCTTACTTTTCCACTTGTAGCTGATTTGCTAAAGAAGTGCATAAGAAATGATAGCATATCAACATAGGTGAAATCAGCACTATCTTTATAATCCAAGGAGACCCTTTAACAATATGCCTATTGCACTCACACGTCCGTGATCTTGACACTTGCGTGCATTTGGCGTATCGTATTTGTTTTTGTTTTTGGTACTCACCGAATAGGTGCGCCATAAGCGCACGAGTATGTGCGCGTTTGACGCAGGACGCGCGTTTATACCAGCTTGTATGGTCTTTGCGTACACGCAGAACGCATGCATGCAAGAACCCACTTGTAACCACCCGTCTTTCTTTCGCCGATTGGGGGTGCACTTGAGCTCAGGGCGGATTAGTTAAAGGGGCATGTAATGTGCACGTGTCACTGGTCCTTCAACGGTGAGCCACCACAGTAAAGAGGCTGCTAATTCCTGTTGTCGAATTAAACTGTAGGTTTATGTTTGATGTACTTCACATCTCTGCACATTGCCTTTTGAGGTACGGTGTCCTAGTGGTGTTGGATAAACAGTTTGACAGCAGCAGGAGGTCCTTCAATTAATCCAAGCCAGTTTTGGAATACCGTTTATTTTCTAAAAAATTGTCTGAATATGGTGTTAAGGTTAATGGAAAAAATACGGCACATGAAGGAAATACGAATTTTTGAAGTATCAAAAACGCTATCACATATCCTTAAAACTGCTAGAGGGAAAATCAAAGCATTCTGAAATTCTGCTTCTTTGTACATTTTGACCTTTGCTCTAAAACTACTCTAAAATGCACTAGACTTATAAACTAACCCTTTGACACCTGAGCTAAAACAGGTTGATAAATAATAATAATAATAATTGATATTAATTTATTCATTCATAAAGCGCAAATTGTATATAGATAAGTTCAAATGCGCTGTACAATGAAGACATTAAGCGTCACTGAATCAGCTCCAGATCATAACCTTCACTCTGTGTTGGAAACATGGAGTTGTTTTCCGTTACATGAGAAATTACAGGCTGCCATGGGCCATCTAACACTATATGTACATGTATATAATGTGGAAATGTAAATGGTTGACTTCCCAGCTGCAAGTCGCTACCGTGCTCATGCAATAGCGCCACCACTGCTGGAACCAGGCGCTGCATTAGCCATTGCCAGAGGATATCAAGAGTTACCAATTGGAAGGGGCTGGAGCTTCTGAAAACACAATGTGGGCCCCGAGAAATTGAAATCGGGATAATGGAAATAGCACTAAAAAACAAGGAAAACAAAAACAAAAAAAATGCATCGGTATGAATCGGCGATAAAAGCTCTTAGTCCTTTTGAATAATATGTTGCACACTGCATGGTATTTCTAAGTCAAATGTTAATTGTGTAAATTTAATATAAATAGGGACTTATACATTCTGTGAAACAAAATACATTCTGGCCAAGAACAGGAAAAGTGGCATAAGGAAAAGTAAGTGTGGGGTAAATTCAAATTGAGCAAGAAATAGGCCTTGTTCAGATTTAAATAACATCAAGAGATATGATTGGTTGCAGCAATCTCCTGCGTGATGCAGAGAATTTAAAAGGCTCATTTTTACATGTGTGTAAAAAATTGTATGGTGAATTAAAAATGGGCTATTCTGTTCTACCTGCTTTTGTTTTGTGAGTGATATTGTGACCATTTCTTTTAATTAAAACTGTCCGGACAGTAATCTCTGGATGTAATGGCTGATAAACACGTATTTCTACTCGGAAAAGTTCAATCTAATTTGAAATCTGAGTGATCCTATCTGGCTTACTTCCATCTATACATTGTCAGTATTATTCAATTTTTAATCACGATGGTAATGCTCTTTGAATAGAATACAAACTGCGAAAATATTTAAATGATTGTTACAGTAATGACCTCAAAGCTCCTTACGTCGTTCGTGCAACATCTCAAGAGGTGTTACAAATGGTGTAGTGTTTATTGTGCAAATGAGCGAAATTTATTTAGTGATGAAGGAGATGCAGCACTATAACATGCTTGGTTGATGCTTCAATAACAGTGAATCCTATACTTGTGGCACAAAATTGATAGTTTTAAGACATAAACCAACAACGTTTTTTCTTTTTTTTTTGCGTGTAAAATGCATCTGGTACACAAAATAAAGAACTGAATATCTAAGTATCTTTCTTAAGTACAGTTAAACAGGAAACCTCCGTTGGTGTAATAAACTAATTTTCACAACTACTACAAACTGACTTCCGTGCTGCGTTTATTGGCTTCCTTCAAACAGGCTTGTTGTCTATGTCAATGTTGCTTTCTTCGTTTTTATTTTTTTATTTTTGAGGATGATGTTTGTTTATACAGAAGGGGGAGAAAATTCCACGCTATCGATTTCTAATTCCTAAGTCTAAGTAAATGCTTGTGGTTGAAAGTGACGTTGGCAAACCTATGGATATGCCGTTTGTGTTTATTTTCACTTGGTTCTCTTTTTTGTCAGGGGGGGTTAATTGTGCTCATTCGTGTGATTGCTTTTCCGTGTTAATGTCCTTTCCCATCCCCCATAGATACGGTTTCTCTCTTTGAGAGGACGTTTCTTTCGCGTTTTAGTGAAGCTGCCGCGCTGAACACTCAACCTGAAATTCATTTCATTATATGCATAGAATTATTTCTTAAAATCAATTGCTATTTTAGTCTAAAAAGCTGTGTTTCTAGAAAAAAAACAACTGGTAGGCCTACAAGTGCAGGCCATTGCAACTTCCGCAAACGTTTTCTCCACCCTGACACGGGGGTATCATGGGCCCAGGTCTAAGGATGTGCGGTCCAACGCGCAAGTTATTGAAGCTATCCAACGACTGAAATCATGCTACGATTTTCAAAATGGCACTAACTTTCTTGTTACAAGCATCATAAAATGATGATTACACAACACAAAAAACTACGTACAACAACAGAAATGTCACCCGCATATAGGACAGATATTAGAATTACTCTCCGAATAGTTTATTTAAACTTGTCCAGAGTCAAAACTGTATCGAAATCACTCAAATGGCCTTCAACAGTTGATAATAAACGATAACTATCACTGACAGAACTAACTCGTGGTCTGGCAACCTCCAGGGAGTGTTTGTTCCTAGCACCCGTTTAAATTTGCATTCGGGTTCACTTCACAATTACCACGGCCGACATGTTTCGGGGGTAATTGACACGATATTTGTTTTTTTCCCTTAAACTGTTTCCCGTCACATGTTATTGCCTTGTTGTATGTTAAATGTCATAAATGAAATACACAGTATCTAACGACTACAGAATGGGTACAGCAAAAGGTAAAAGCTAATTTAATTGCAAAACATTCTTCAACTTATTACAAATGAGTGTGAAAAGCTATGCTCCTACTAAAGGAACATTAAATTCTAAGTAAATTCTGAAACAAATGCGTCGATTAACATTTTTTAAACGTATGCATACATCGACACAAATGTCATCAAGCTCAAAACTGAAATCGTAATACTCAGAGTGTGCCATTTAAAAAAAAAATTGAAAGCATTAACGCTTTTTCATGTTTGGCGAGAAAGTAACAACTCTTACACGTTGTGAGCACTGCCAAGAACCATACAGTTCGTAAGTATCATATTTCCAAATTTTACACAAGCTTTTGAAGCTATATTAAAAAGTAACTGTTGGAAAGCATGCTCTGTTTAAGGATACTTAACTCCCTGTGAAATCATTTTAGAAGTTCATGTCCCACGCTGTGTCTGAAGACGCATTTTTGGGAAACTGATTTTCAGTTCGTTGCTAATGAGAAAGCTCGACACTTAAAACAAAACAGAAAAATAAAACAATAAAATCAAACAAAAGCGAGTCTGATGGGGAACCAAGCACGCGCACGAGTCCAAGTATGAACGCAACTGAACAACTCTATGGTCAGGTCTGGGTGATCTCGGCCGTGCTTTGTTCAAAGCAGGCACTAGTGGAATACCGAATTGGCTCATTCGGCCCGGCACGCGTAAGCGTTGACACAGCGCATGCGTGCGCGCGGTTATTATAATTTGGTGTTTCAATGCACGACATAGTGTAGCTGAAATGGGCTGAAGGAGAATGCGTTTGGGACACTTCATTCGGGCGCATTTCACAAGACTTTTAAGCAACTTTTAGTATCATGCGAAAAAGACAAATAATGGCCTGCCCCTCAAAAAGTCATACGGCCATTATTCTTGCGGTGGGTGCCCAAGCGAGGGAGCTGCATTACATTATGTGAGCGTTGAATATAAAGTGACCGATGTATTCGTCCTTGGGGGGATTCCAGACACCTCCCCAACACACGATGAGGGCGTACAGCGTTTTCCAGGTGCCTGATCCCGTTCGGACGATGTTGCTAGGCAACTGCCGTCCGTTGTGCGCGATGACATTTTCACCGTCAACCTGTTTATCCGAGGAAGAAAAAAAAACCAAGAAACAGATGTTTATAATAAATACCAGGAAATTATTTCACGAATTCTTTCACGAATTCTAGGGTCGAAGCATTTTGTACTCTTCCCTGTTGTCCTAACAAGGGTTGGATAAGCTTACTGGATGTCAACGTTGCGCATTCTCAGTGATACTGAACATTATATGAAGAAAGGGCTTGGAAAGCACATTCATCCCGAGTCTCATTGAAGACAACAAACCCCGGCGAAAACAAAACTAAAGGAAACCGAAAATCCGCTGTCCTTTCAAAAAGTACGCCCCCTCTTTCCAGTTGCCGTGACTATAGCAGATGGACCACAAGCGACATCTCTTTATTAGACCGGTACTGCGCAATACTGCGCAGCCTCAACAACCCCAAACCCCTAAGTGATATATGAGCCGAATACACAAGAAGTTTTTCTGGAACTCACCACACAGGGAAGCTTGTCGCATATGTAGGACGCGTAGGAGCTCCGCCCGTCAGTGGCTGAAGTCGTGCTCTGTACCTCGTAGCGCGTGCCCGTCTGAGGGGTCGGGCAGAAAGTGAAGGCCAACAGCGCCTTCTTGTGGTAGCCCAGCGGTTGGGTGGCGGTGAGGGTCACGACCTCCGACAGGTAGACGGTGAGGTTGTTGGCGCTGGGAGTCCCGCCCAGATTCCGCAAAGGTGGTTTGATGAAGGAGAAAGGTCTTGGTTTGATGCTGGCCCCTCCTTTGCTTGCCTATTTGCATATTAAATAGTTGTATTAATATAAATCATTCATGGTCATTGTTCATTTGCTTGGTTGTTCATTTTGTCTCTGATCTGATTCTATATCGTGGTCAGCATATGATAAGGTGAACGAGGAAAACATCAATAACAAAACAATACACAAGAAAATTAGGCCCGGCTTCAGACTTTTTTCCATTCGTTTCCAAGTTCTCTCCTTCTCTCCTCTTACCTTTGGTCTGATCACAACAGACAGCGTGAAGGAGATGGCCTCTGACTGGCCGGCGTGTCCTTTGATGTAGATGTCCCCGTTGCTAGGCCAGGCTTTCACGGTACAGTTGGCCTGAGGTGAACCGCCAGGGGAGTTGTTGCAAAGCGCTGCAGAACTGCCCTGCAAACGTATAAGCACATACCAGGTCCCCCCACAGTGAAAAGAATTCCATCTGACTTAACAAGCCAATTAACAAACAGGGGCGTAGCCACGGGGGTGGAGGGGGGGTGACGTGCCCCTATAAATGCCCGGTGCCCAAGTGCCCCCACCTGCCCCCCTAAAAATGGACGAATTGACAATGAATACGGCTAACAAACGCTTGCCCACAAAAAGACACCACTGAAAGCTGGTGCCCCCATAAGATGCTGGTGCCCCTTTCGCCCCCCCCCCGTAAAATCCTAGCTACGCCCACTGTTTACACAGCGTACTGAAGTGACGAAGGCAAACACAAGCTATGGGGATATTAACGTACAGCCGTCCTTTCTTGCGGGTTAAGGGTATTTTAAGTAAGTTTCTCTCACGGACTAACACACAACTAAACCATTTTGATGCAGTAGAAAAGGCATTTGTTCTCCCCGAGTGAGCTAAATCGGTGTTCTAGCAGTCGATCAGCCCAAATGAAGCACTGCCGAGCCCATTCAGGCACAGCAAGGCACGAATGTGGTCTGTCTTTTCAGCGCAGTTACTTGTAAAAGGATCTTTCCATACGCGCGTCAACATTTTGCGCCAAGCGTTGCGTATCCGTCACAATCCCTCCCGACCAGCGAACTCAACCCACACGCATTATGTTGATGGTGGCGATTTTTGTGTCCGTGAAAGTGAACGCATCGTGTACGCAACGCAGCCCAAAAATGTACATATGGAAAGGTACCTTCAGCCAACCTGCCCGCGTACCGTATAGTTTTGGAATGTGTTTGCCTTTCTAAAATACCGGAATCACTGGAGAATATTATTACCTTATTTGGGTCATCAACTACGTAGTAATACAAAACGCCGACGGAAGGGTCCCAGTCGGGGTTGTTGTTGAGCAGAACGGTCACCTGTACCCCCATGCCTTTGTACTGCTCGCAGAGTTGACCAATGAAAGTGATGCTTGCATCCTGGGCCAGCGTTTGCACCTCTGTGGTGATGTAATTGGTTACTACGGGAACGATGATTGGTGGAGGTGGAGGGGCGCTGGAGTCGGAGACCGGAATAGCCCAGGCTAAAAGTGAACAATTATCAACAAAGATCGTTTAATAAAGTCAGTGACACTCAAGGTGTGGCATCATTGTCCCCCCCCTACTAGCACCACTGCACAGGCACCATGAACCCAACCATTCCAGCCCTCCACCTGACGCTATCATCAACCCAAATCGCCACCCCAACTACCTCAACCCGTCACCTCCAACCGTTGCAACGCGTTGGTCCCACAACAACACTTCAATCAGTGAGCCAGCACCGCGACAATCACAGGCATCCACAATCTGCCACAACCTGATTACTAACAAAACACTCTCCAGGTGGGAATGATTATCTGCAGTGTTAGGCCTACAGCATTGAGACGATGGTCAATCTTGAGACGTGAAATCAGGAAGAGAACTGGGGATGAAGTGGCGCAGGGCAGAGCAAAAGCGCAGAGCAAAACTGAGAGATGAATAAATACCAAATAACACGACACATGAGATCATTTTAAGCAGTCACATTCCAGCCCCAGAAATCTTGCTTGGAAGTAAGTGTCATTGAAGACATACTGTTTCAACATTCTTCAAACCGATTGTTCAAAGAGTTTTGTTTGAAATTTGCCAATCATTCAGGAAAGGGGCGGTCCATAAAGTATGTACAAAACGAAGGTGCAGGGGGTTAGTACCACTGCGTACGCCATGCCTACCGGAGGGACAGGGTCTGAAAGTCGGCATGTCATGCGTACGGACAACCGCGGACGGCCCAATAGCCGTTAGTATACACATTGACATGTGCAAGCCGTAGAGGGCGTAAATAACACTGCAACGCAGCAGGGAGGTAGGTTGACGTAATGACGCTGTACAACATTCAAGGAACGATGAAACGAGTTGTCTCTGACGCATTCATTTTGCGTATTAAATTTCTCCTTTAATGTATGGAACCGTTTGAAACTTTCTTTGGAATTAAGTAAAGTATAAACTTCTGAGACACAATTGCAGGCTGGATTGTTGTCGTATATACTAATACAACAAACTGCTAAAGGAAATAGAAAACTTCGAAAGCGAAGTATTAAGCATCTAGCAATTTTGTACGCCAATTATTTCACTAAGGATCAGTTCCTCGGATTTCATCACATTTTTGCCATGCAAATTCATATTAGCATACAAATCAAAATGACTCCAAATATAAAAAAGGAAAGTAAAATTGGAAACAAGTTTGACTGAAACAAAAAAATACAATTTCAAGGATTTTATTAGAATAAATGTAATTATATTGCATGGTCCCTTGATAGTACACCGATGCACTATCAATGAACGATTTCAACCTGATCACACGGTTTATTTAACCCTAAAAGAGCCGGGAGTGGAATCCCCGCACCTTTCGGTTGTTTTCTTTTGATCTAGTCCCAGTTTTTCAGGAGCTGAGCCTTTCAGAGTTTTAGAGTAACTCCTTGCCTGCATTTTCTCTACACCAATTTTGTTAAAAACAATAATAACACTGTACTGCGCAGCACGCATTTTCCGAGACGGGTTAGCCAAAACTGTGCACCGTACTTTTCACTGCGCAGCTCAATACACGCGGGCTGGCACCCATGTAGCCTTGAACTTCAAATGACCGTAAAGCAAAACCATAGATTTGATTTAGTTCAAACTTCACACTCATAATGATAAGGAGTGTTCTTACGCGCATGACGGTTAAAAACAAACACAAAAGTATGGCACAGCTTAGATTAGATTTAAGGCGTATTCCGCCCTACCTGGCTGTGGAATGGGCCAAAATAACCCGGCTCTTGGTGGTTAAGATTTATGTGGCGCAGTAGGCCAGCCATGGCTATATAGCTTTCCTTATCAGGCTTTAGAACTTACCGACTGAGAACAGCAGCCCAACACTCAGAAGAATCATCTTGGAGTGCTTCATGGTGGACCTCCTCGTGACTGAGACTACAATCAGACGGTTCACGGAACTTCAGTAGGAATTCATATTTGAAGCAGCAATGCAGTCTTTTTTTTTTCTTTTTTTTTTCTTCTTTTCTTTCTTTTTGGGTTATTTTTTTTATTTTATTTTTTGTTTTGTTTTTGTCTTTTTTTTTTTACCGTGGCAGAGCCGGCTACCGTCGTGCAATCTTCCCGTACTACTGTTTCTATGGCTCTTCGGCATCCCCACTCACGCTTTATATAGACTACCGATGTCGTCACACATACCCCGGATTTTTAGTTTCCTTTTCCTTCCCTCTGTAGATGCAAAACGTTCAACAAAGGCAGACGGAAATAGAACTGACATCACAAGGGAACCGGTTGTTGCAGAGTCGGGCCGGGAATTTCCAGGGCACTTGGGAATTCCCACCAATTCCAGGAGTCGGGTGATGCAAGAAGACTCACCTGTGTAGGCTCTGCTTATAAGCATGTGAATCAACAAATCGGGTATACATAAAACCTCTGGAGATGATACGGAAAAACAATTAAAATGATACAGAAACCTTTTTTTATGACTTTGAACAATAAGCTTTCAAACTACAAAGTGAACCTGTTTTAGGGGCCTTCTTGACAAGGCATGCCGGAGAGCTGCAATCTCACAAAATAGGGACAGGCCTCACACCCTTATCAGAAACAGCTAAATGAGCATGCATTTTTCAGTTGTGATTTGGCGAGTAGACGCAACGAAGAACTTACCGACAGGAACGCAGCCACTTTTGCAAACTATTTTGCTCGACAATCATCCGTAAAAGAAAAGCACGGTAAAACTCTTTCGCGAACCAACTATCTTACGTTGCCATTTATTCCACTTGCCCTTTACTATATAGGCCTACGACACATAAAAGTGTAGCACAAGAGCAATAAATTTTGTCTGTCAGAGAATCCACTGTCAGCAGTTTTAATTTACTGCAGGCTGTAAAAACCGATCTTGGGACTGACAAGGGTATTAAGTGGGGTACTTTCTGATGCAACCATTAAGCTCCAAGCCGTTCTCCACAATGGAAATGACATTTTCTTATAACTATTGTATCATAGTATTTCGAGCAATAAATTTCTTTTGAGATCATCGTCAACACGTGCACGCGTTTTATTACGCCAAAACTAACGAGCTCGAGACACCACGGTCTGCAGAAAATGGGTTGGATACATTTGAGAGAGTCGACACAGTGTCCACCATGGTATCATGCATACTTTTACAGCTGCAAACAGAAGACTTTAAGTGTCAGAAGGTCAGAAGCGTATTTACAACTTTGCAATGGTCAAATTACGCCCCTATCCTGTCAATATCTAGTTATGAGCGCTCTGGTGGGAACGCGGTGTTTCTACGTCAGGCAGACTCCAAGAACACCACACAGGAATACTGTATTCCAAAGGACAAACGGTGTTCCGAACAAGAACTTTCCAAGGGACCTCGAACGCCGGCTCTCGACTTTTGAGACTCTCCTTAAATAGTAATTATTTTTAAAAGACGCCCGTGTAAGATTTCGTAAAAACAAATATCTTGTTTGACCTAGTTCAATGCCTTTCAGCAAGGCGGTGGGGTTTAGTGAACAAGTGGGACAGGTGGGACAGGGCATGTTCGTGTCTCTTCATGAAAACGCTAGCAATGCCTGTCTCAGACATCACTGATGCAATTCAGAAAAAAAATGCATTGCTTAGAGAAGCTTGACAAAATGGTTAATTACCGTATTTTAAAATAGTGAAAAAATTAAATGGTAAAATATCATGTCATTTTCACATATACCCGCCCTTTCGTGCCTAAGGTATAGGCCTAGTGATGACGACTAGTATTCTAATTCAACTGTCAAACGTTTTTTAAAGAAATGGGCGGTCAACAGCGCAGTTTGTACAGACAGATGCACTGAAAATGAAATTGTGTTTCGGTGCATTCTACTTTGAAACCATTTAACTGGACACCAGTTTTTCAAAGCTAAAATAAATAAAATGATAATATGAAAATTAAAAAAAAAAGGAATATCGCTGCCGTGCTCGGAAAACCCCAACTTCTGAATCCCACATGCTATAAGGTGCTCAGAATCACGTGTGTGTTAAAATAGCTCCAGCCTCAGGCATAACTTGAAACTTGGAAAAACCCCGACCTCCTCCGCAGCAGGGCTTTTGGGAGACCTCTAATGTGTAAAGGTTTTTGTACTATGTACATGTACATACCATATTGGAAATTCAATTGCACACAAAAATCGAGCTCGATGAAAGAGGTGCACATGCCATCGTCGTTTTCTAAGCTCCTTTCCAAGATATTAAAAGACGTAAAAAGGAATAAACCCATTGCGAATAGTAAACACAAAACGGACGTGTTTTTACCTGAGTAGGCAATATTCTGTACATGCAGGCTTATATTTTTTCTTACTTTGTACTCGAAACCTGATCCAGTTATAGCCACTGAGCTGTAGATACAAAGGCTGAGAAAAGGGTGGGAAAAATGCGTTTAAGATAACCGACGCCTTAGACATGGTCAGCAGTATATGTGGCTAGAAGAATAGCTAATTTGACTGTTAATTAATGAAACACGATGATCGTATAACGTGTGGCAAATAACGTTATTTGACAAGTAGGCTATCGTAATATTCAACCTCATGCGACCCACACTAAGGTATATCAGAGATACAGAGGCAAAGCACTGTGCAGTTGTACATGTACATCTACATGTACACGCACCGTACACCCGCGGTGTACTTGCGGTGTAGGGTCATGGGACCTTGTTGGCTTATTGTTCCGCTGACCTGTTGACGCAAACGACATACCGGGGATTCCCAACTATTCGTGGGCAGTTTGGCAATCCAGTAGGTCTACGGAAATCCCAGGCACGTGCAATGCCTTTCAAGGTCATCGGGGAACGAGTTTTGCAACCCCCGTCATGTGATGCTATCCTGCGTTCACCGTATCAAAAAAGAGATATACTCGGCCCTTTTTTCAAAGTTGCTCAGTTCGAATTGATACGCACACTGTGTACGCAGATTGTACAAAGGAACGAAAGGATATGCTGCTAGCGTGCCGCTCCGTGACTCAGCATAGCTGCATATGCTTATCTTTCAAGTGTACATGTACATGTTATATATAGTCTGTATAGAACGTGGTGTGGGAAATTTTGCAATTCTCGGAATGCATTACTGAACGCAATGACCTGATTGGCGTTAGGCAGCCTTCAATGACTATTTATCGCATGACACAGTATAGCCCCCCCCCTTCGAAAAGTGACAAAGAACCACTGAAGTCAATTGAGTTTCCAAACTGGAGCTCGTTATCGTCCCCGGCATTTGTCATGCGCATTGCTTTCCTGGTATAATCAACTTTCTGAGTACACCATCACCCTTTGACTTGTATCGGACTCGAATCTCTCTACTTCCTTGTTTGTCAACCATGCCCTCACAAAAGTTGGAATTTCCCGGCAGTTCTAAGTTTAGGCTCGGCTTTCCGGGACTTGCGCGATTTTTATCTTTTTTTTCGAATAGCAAACAACGAAGGCGACAGGTTTGACTGGGGAATTTCGAACCCCCTGGATATATGACTGAAATAACTCATAAAAGAGATGACCACGGACTCGTTTTTAATCTTGTGAACTAACGTAAAAGCATTACCTGATGCCGACGATGGCGGCATCTTTTCCATAAATGCTTTTAGAATTAATTGCCTCTCTCCCTATGGAGACCCTGTCTGTTCTGTCCGTTAAAGATACCGCAAAACTCATTGATGTGAAATCCAAATTTGACCGCCGTGGCTGACCATTTTGTTTGTAAAGTCAAGAAATTTGAACAGCAATTTCACAGTGGTTTCCTCGAAATGCGATCACGGACCTTGGAAATTCCAAAAGCCACAAGCCAAAGCCAACAACTACAGTCATTTGCAGAAGTTTAAGACCACCTTGAATTTATTAGTATTTCTGTCACTGGGCTTGCATTACATTGTCTCACTGAATGATTACTTAACATGATTTTACAGTGGTGCAAAACATCAGTGTAGTGCTATATACCCATTTGAATGAAATTATTTGCAAAGGCAGGTCTTGTATGACATTTTGTCTGTAAGGCAGCATGGGTAAGAAAGCCAGTCTAAGCAGTCAGAAATAAGGGAGGGCACATTGAATATTAGACTGTTAACATGTCAAATCATGGAAATGTAGTCACAAATGTTCAACCACGGTACCAAGGTTACACATTGAAAATAAACATATGTTGCCATGATTGATTGGGTTAAGTTTGGTTCTCCTTCAGAATAATGCATTTTCTATGGGTGGTCCTAAACTTTTGCAAATGACTGTATAATTCTGATTCTGGACTTTTCAAAGGACTACAGTCTTCAACTGTTACGAAAGCAACCGTGGCAGGAATAAGGACCATTATTTTTATGTTTTGCTCAAACCTGACCGTATGTGGCTTTTCAACACATCTAGCTGATTTATACGCGGGACATTTAACTTACAAATCGTCAGATCATGAGGACCAACTCATTTGAATCGTACCAATATATTTTGTGTGAGGGAGAAAACGTTTGCATGAACACAGCAATTGTCAGTCATAATGACTGTGAATCGTACAGCTCCCTCAGTTGTCTATAAAATAGACCTTTACAGTTTTATGCTGAAAATGCAATTCTCAATGCAACTAACCAAAAAGGAATGTCGCGCAGTTCCATACACTGCACGCAGTTGCACAGAAGTGTCTGAGAAAAGAAAACAAACACGCATCGACCCTTGAAAAGATTCGAAGTTCGGGGCGTAATAACTACCTCAAACTTCAATTGAAAATGCCCTTGAACAGCAAGGAAACGATACAAGGAAACGATCAACCAACCATTTAAATTTACCTTATTTAAAGTCAGGTTGGTTCAAAAATGCATGAGTTACCCTTGCCACGATTAGACCGATCTATCCATACAGATGTTCTTGTTGGTAACGATCTAGGGGTATTATTAGGTCGGATTCGCTGCGTTTTGAGAAAACCGGAAGACTGAAACAGAAATTATCAAGAACCATATGTCCCTGCTGGAGACAGAAATAATCGGAATCTAGCCGAATGGTAGAAACCCGAACTGCAGTGCACAATGACCCGGAATAATGCTGATTTATAATGATTTAATACGAACGAAGACCCAACAGCCATGAAACCAAAATTGAAATTTGTTCCCCAATAACTTACAATTTTTACTCATGATTATTCATGATCTCTCCCTGAACTACTAGTCTGAAAATCATCCCGCGGCTGCAGCCACGAAACATTTCCTGGTTTACTCAAGAATTTCTATTCTTCTTAATTAAAATCGTGAACAATGAGAGCCTAGCTAAGCAATGCAAGTTGTTTTCACGCTGCAGCTGAACGCCATTTACAGTACTTCAAATGTTTCCATGTGTTGTATTTCCTTGTTGACTTATGAAAACGATACTCATAACCGAGTCATGGAAGCGTGAACTTTGCACTATATTGGTGCAAAATCCTTATACTGTATATTCAGAGCGAGTGGCTAAAGTTACAGCTCAGCGAATCGCTCGCCAGTACCTAGGAATAAATTGAAACTTGATACAAAGCATCAAATTTTCTTATCGATATGAAACACACCTCATGAACATATGACAGATTACCAGGCTGTAAGAGTTTCGCAAGCACATAAAAAATTGCACAGTAGTACCTCAGTAGAGTTTGTTTCATTGTTTAGGTGGACAATTCTGTCAAATCCTAATTGAAATTTGCTAAATAATCAGTTTTGCAGGACATTCTGTTCAATAGGCCCTATGTGTTTTCAAAAATCTGTGTACAAAAAAGGCAAAACATAAAATCTGAATATAATCTTAAAAGAGCACTGATGCCGATCTTATTTTACTGCTTTGGGGACAGGGGGTTAATAATTTGTGCACAACATGCAGTTTACACAACGTCTTTTGAAAACATTTGGCTATATTTTATTACTGATCATAAAAACTGCTTGCCTACGACTTAGCGTGACGAGTTCCAGGTCTTTCTCTTTTTTGTGGGGGGGGGGAGAATTGAATCATTTCAGAATGTGGAACTCTGCACTTTACAACTAATGCGAATAACGGTTGTGGATTTCGAGTGAGCTGAAATGCCCGCAAAAGATACGATTTTTATCGAGCACGCAACTATTCCTTTTCCAGGAGAGGAAACGTGCCAGTCGAGAAAACATGCATATTGATAGGTAGGATAGGA